>NC_041388.1:613257862-613260185 GCF_002162155.2 Triticum dicoccoides | reverse complement strand
GCCGTTCCCGCCGCCCGAGGCCGCCGCCTCCTCGACGCCGGCGTTCGCCGCCCGGCCACCGCCGCCCCACGCCCGGTCCTCTCCGGCGAGCCTCCCCGCCGTCCTCCTCCGGCCGCAGTCTTCTTCCCCGTCAAGTCCGGCGACAAGCTCCGGCCGTCGAACCTCGATCCCCGCGCCGCTACAGTAACCGCCCGATCCGGATCTGGATCTGACGGTTGACTTTCTCTTCCGAAACCCTAGCTCATGTGCCCTTCTTCATCATGCTATATCTCCACATCCGTAGCTCCGATTTGGGCATATAGCATATCAAAATGTTCGCCTCAGAGAGTACATCATTTCATTCCATTGCACCATTTCCATTAGAGTTCATCTTGATGCCCGAAATGCTGTTAGAAGAGGGCTACTTGAGTTAATTGTCAGATCTGCTACTTCATCTTAGACATTTGTCTTTTTTGCCATGATTAATGTGTGCATGCTATGACCTGATGCTCTACATATGTTTTGTTAAGGGTTTTGTCATCTTTCCAGAGGTGCAACCCATGTATTTTTGTGATGTGTGTGGTAACTAGTGCAAGCTTGCAAAGTGAGGCACCCGGTAATTTTGTTTTCAGGGACTTAGTAATTTCACTAAGTCCTGGGATTGTTTAGTTCACGATGCCATATGTTCATGCTGTTTCCTAGTGATCCGTGCCTCTTTTGAGGATGATCGGTAAAGGAGTTTTGTTAATATTGTAGTGCTCTATCCATCCATGTCTTTGCTTGCAATTATGGAGCACCCTAACTTGAGTCAATCGAGCTCTACTTTTGCTTCGTTGTGAATCTGGGCAGATTGTCAACTCGTTTGCAATTTTGCCGGTGATGTTGTAGTTGATCCGAGCATGCTATGCCATTGTTCTTGCCATGTCTAGCTTGCATTTTGTGCCTTCTTAATGGATGTATGCTTGTCTTGCCATGACTTGCACCGTAGTGAGTGCATCGAGCTTGTTAACATGCCTACGTGAGTTATATTTCAGCATGTGTCAGTTTTCACTAAGTCTGAAAACTGATTATGTTTTTGCTATGTTCGTGGGCTTGTTAGTATATTTTCGGATCCCTTTTGGCTCAAGGGCACTAAGGGACTTTTGTTAAGCTTGTTGAGTAGCTCCATGCCATGTTCTTCTTTGTCATATTCAGGTCCTGTAGCATGTTGTTTTGTTGCTCCGAAGAGGGCTATATGATCTGAAATTTCAGACAAGTGTTAATTTCACTAAGTCTGAGATTTGTTTACCATTTGCGTTTTTGCCATGGTTGTTTGAACCTGTTAATGGATGAATTGGCCATAGCTCGGTGCTAGACTTTTGTTAAGCATATTGAATGCTTCCCTGCCATGTATTTTGTTGCCATGTTTGAGTGCTGTAGCATGTTGATTTCATTGCATTTAGATGCCTACTTGCTGTAAATCGCAGACCGGTGCCAATTTTGAATCGCTTGCCATTTCCATACTGTAACTCCGATTCCGGCGATCTTTATATCGTTTTCAAGCGAGTTCATCTCATCTTTCCAGTGGCACACTTGGTTTTCCAAGTTGAGGCCAGGTTCATGCATTTCCTGTCATATCTTGCATTTTGCATCCCGCATAGCATACCATCATTGCATCTTATTGTTTGAGCTTGCGCGTGGTTGATTGTATCCTTGTTGCTTGTTTGTCTTGTTTGGGTAGAGCCAGGAGACGAGTTTGCTAACGAGGAGCCCGTTGAGTTTGCTTTCGAGGATCCAGTCAACTCTGACAGCTTTGCAGGCAAGATGATCATACCCTCTAAATCACTACTATCTTTGCTTTGCTAGTTTGCTCGCTCTTTGCTATGCCAATGCTACGATGCCTACCATTTGCTTGTTAGCCTCCCAATTGCCATGTCAAACCTCTAACCCACCATGTCCTAGCAAACCGTTCATTGGCTATGTTACCACTTTTCTCAGCCCCTCTTATAGCGTTGCTAGTTGCAGGTGAAGATTGGAGCCGTTCCTTGTTGGAACATTTATTTACTTGTTGGGATATCATTATATTGCTATGTTATCTTAATGCATCTATACACTTGGTAAAGGGTGGAAGGCTCGGCCTCTTGCCTAGTGTTTTGTTCCACTCTTGCCGCCCTAGTTTCCTTCTTATCGGTGTTATGTTCCCGGATTTTTGCGTTCCTTACGCGGTTGGGTTATAATGGGAACCCCTTGATAGTTCGCCTTGATTAAAACTTTTCCAGCAATGCCCAACCTTGGTTTTACCATTCGCCACCTAGCCTCTTTTCCCTTGGGTTTCTGGAGCCCGAGGGTCATCTTATTTGAGCCC
>NC_041388.1:613250349-613257494 GCF_002162155.2 Triticum dicoccoides | reverse complement strand
GTTGGTCCGAACCAGGCAGCCTGCGGGGCCACCTCGAGGAAACTCGAGGGTTGGTTTTACTTGTAGCTTGACCTATCTGAGTGTGCCCTGAGAACGAGATATGTGCAGCTCCTATCGGGATTTGTCGGCACATTCGGGCGGTGTTGCTGGTCTTGTTTTAACCTTTCAAAATGTCTTGTCGTACCGGGATACCAAGTCTGATCGGAATGTCTCGGGTGGAGGTCTATTCCTTCGTTGACCGTGAGAGCTTGTCATGGGCTAAGTTGGGACTCCCCTGCAGGGATTGAACTTCCGAAAGCCGTGCCCGTGGTTATGGGCAGATGGGAATTTGTTAATGTCCGGTTGTAGATAACTTGAACCTTAATTTAATTAAAATGAATCAACCGTGTGTGTTACCATGACGGCCTCTTCTCGGCGGGGTCCGGGAAGTGGACACGGTGTTGGAGTAATATTTGCGCAGGTTGCTCTCTAGTTTCTCACTCGCGCTTTGCCTCCTCTTCTCGCTCTCTTTTGCGAATAAGTTAGCCACCATATATGCTAGTTGCTTGCTACAGCTCCACATATATTTACCTTACCCTACCTATAAGCTTAAATAGTCTTGATCGCGAGGGTGCGAGATTGCTGAGTCCCTGTGGCTCACAGATTACTATTACACCAGATGCAGGTCCAGGTGATTCCGCTCCAGGTGACGCGTACGAGCTCAAGTGGGAGTTGGACGAGGACTCTCAGCGATACTATGTGTCCTTTCCTGATGATCAGTAGTGGTGCCCAGTTGGGGGTGATTGGGACCGTGTCGCATGTTGGGTTTTCTTTTATTTTGGCGCCGTAGTCGGGCCATGGGTGTTTGGTTGATGTATGTTATTTATGTACTTGATTGACGTGGCGAGTGTAAGCCAACTATGTTATCCCTTTCCTTTATCTATATTACATGGGATGTTTGTGATGATTACCTGACTTGCGACATATGCCTTCAATGCGATTATGCCTCTAAGTCATGCCTCAACACGTGGGAGATATAGTCGCATCGAGGGTGTTACAAGTTGGTAATCAGAGCCTTCCCCGACCTTAGGAGCCCCATTGCTTGATCGTTTTTAGCGGCCGAGTTGTGTCTAGAAAAATGTTTTGAGTCATTTAGGAATTATATATCGGAGAGTTTAGGAATTATTTTTACTTCCCAGTCTCCTCATCGCTCTAGTAAGGCATCCTGACGTAGAGTTTTGACTCTTCTCTTCTCAAATTTCACTAAAAAAAATTTAGGATCACGTGGGTATCTTGGAATCGTTCCGATGGTTTTATGATGAGAATATTGTCTTGGTGCCTCCTGTCAGGGGTTTAGTGGAAGTGTCCCGGGAAGTTGAGCTCTGAGGTGTTGTCATCATAATTTTATCGTTGCAATTCTGGAATACTTGAGTTTAGTACGCCGACATCGAAAATCTCTTTTATGCAGTTCGTTGGTGAGATAACCTCGACGCCACCCAGTACTGGGGCGGGAGTTTGGGAGTATCGCCATAACTTGTATAACGGATGCTTTTCGAAGGTTGAGGTAGATGGTTTCCGAAGGTTTCTTGGTTATGTGTTGAAGGATGGATACAACTGGATGTAGGATTTGCTAGTTTGGTGAGATATTATGCTTCCCCTGTATCCCCAACACCTGATTGCATAACCGGAAAGGTTCGGGAGTTTCATAGGTGGGAATTCTTGTAGCTCTAGTTCTTCTTCCACGGATATTGGTTTGAGATTGGGGTTTCTTACCGATTATTCGTTCTTGAGCCGTACCTTGTTGATTTATTTATCTACCTTCATTCAACGTGGCTTCGCAATTTATGGATATGTGACCATTTCAAGAGAAATGCATTCGTTCATTTTGTTCGGATGTGAAGACTTTATGTTGCAATTTTCATTCCGTTGGTTTCAGCTTCATTTATCTGTCTATGTGCTAACGGTGGTCAACCTCTTCAGGATGGCTCCCGCTAAGAGCACCAGTCAGAATCAAAATCAAGATCCGCCACCACCTCCACCTCCTCCGGAGGCATGGCAAGCTGTGATGGCCGCAACCAATGCAAACACACAGTTGATCATGCAAATCCTCCAAGAGCGCAATCAAGGCAGTCAAGGGAATCAAGGCAGCAATCAGAATCATTTTGCTACACTGAACCAGTTCCTTGCTAATGGGCCAAAGACGTTCAGCAATTGTGTTGAGGCATCCGATGATGATGATTGGCTTGTGGATCTGTGTAAGCATTTTGAGTGCAGCAACGTCAGGCCTGAAGATTTCGTCAAGTTCGCTTCCTTCCAACTCAAAGATCAAGCTGCTGAATGGTTCCAGCAATACAAGGATTCCAGAGGTGGACGTGTGATCACTTGGGATGATTTCCGTCAAGATTTCCGAGCTCATCACATCCCTCAAAGTGTGGTTGAAAGTAAGCGTCAGGAATTCCGCAACTTGAAGCAAGGCTCTTTGTCTGTCTATGACTACAACAAGTTGTTTCAGAAGCTCGCCCGCTTTGCCAAGCAGGACGTGCCTGATGAGAAGAGCATGATATACCAGTTCAGGGGTGGTCTCAGAGAAGAAATTCAGCTTGCTCTTGTCCTCTTTGAGCCGTTGAGATACGATGAGTTCTACAACATGGCACTGAAGCAAGAGGCTGCTCAGTTGAGGTGTGATGCTTCCAAGAAGCGAGTCAGAGATGCTACTCCTTCTTCCTCTACTCAAGTGGCCAAGCAGCAGAAGTATTGGCTTCCTCCTCCTCCGTTCCGTCAGCTGTATCATCAGAAGAGCAAAGGTGGCAGTGGTTCTTCCCACCCACCCAACCCTGGCTTTCAGAACAAGTCTTCATATCAACCTCCAAGATCGAGTGCTCCGTACCACCATCCGCTTTCAGAGGTCACGTGCAACAAGTGCCAAGAAAAGGGTCACTATGCCAACAAGTGTTTCAACTAGAGGCATCTTCCTCCTCCTCCTGTGAGATCGGCAAGTACAGCTGTGGTCAAGCATAACCCCAAGCACGCCAAGGTCAACTTGATGAATGCAGCTCAGGCAGAGGACTCATCAGATGTCATCATGGGTAACCTTCCTGTTAATGATATTCCTGCAAAAGTTCTTTTTGACACTGGTGCATCGCATTGTTTCATGTCAAAGCCACTTTTTACCAAGCATGAGTTTGTTTCTTCTCATTTGGGTAAACAAATGGATATCGTTTCTCCTGGCAAACGTTTGAGTGCAAGTCTGGAGGTGCCAGATGTTACTATCACATTGGGCGACTACAAGTTTCTTTCTTCCCCAATGGTTCTTGGTAACTCGGATATTGATCTTATTCTCAGAATGGATTGGCTTTCTAAGCACAAGGCTCAGCTTGATTGTGCAGCCAGGCAGATTCAATTGACTCATTCGTCTGAGGATGTAATTGTCTTTGCCGCTCGTGATGATACCATCCGTCTGTTTTCTCTTAATGAGAAGGGTGAACTGGATGCTATCTCGCAAATTCCAGTCATTTGCGAATATCAAGACGTCTTTCCAGAAGAGCTTCCAGGAATGCCTCCGCACCGGCCAGTTGAATTCGTTATTGATCTTGAGCCTGGTATGGAACCTGTGTGCAAACGTCCTTACAAGCTCGGACCTGAAGAGTTGAAGGAGCTGAAGAAGCAACTCGATGAGCAAGAAAGAATGGGTCTCATCCGTCCTAGTTCTTCTCTGTGGGGTTGTGGTGTTCTTTTTGTGAAGAAGAAGGATGGAACGGACCGACTTTGTGTTGATTACCATTGAACAAGAAGACCATAAAGAACAAATACCCACTTCCCAACATCAATGAGCTGTTCGAACAACTCAAAGGTGCTCAAGTATTCTCCAAGCTTGATCTCCGTATGGGTTATCATCAGATTCGTATCCGTGAGCAAAATATTCCCAAGACGGCTTTCAGGACTAGCTTTGGTTCATATGAATACACTGTCATGTCTTTTGGTCTCGTCAACGCTCCTCCGACGTTCTCTCGCATGATGAATTTCATCTTCAACGCCTACACCAATGACTTCGTTTTGGTCTATCTCGACGACATTCTGGTTTTCTCGAAGAACAAGGAAGATCATGCCAAACACTTGCGTTTGGTGCTTGATAATCTCAGAGAACATCAGTTCTATGCCAAGTTCTCCAAGTGTGAATTTTGGCTCGATGAGGTTCTTTATCTTGGTCATATCATCTCTACCAAGGGCATTGCCGTGAATCCTGAGAAGGTGTCTGCAATTGTGAATTGGGAACCTCCTCAGAATGTGAAGCAACTCCGTAGCTTCCTCGGTCTCGCAAGCTATTGCCGAAGATTCCTTGAAAACTTTTCTAAGATCGCGAAGCCTCTCTCAAATCTTCTTCAGAAGCACGTCAAGTACGTTTGGTCTCCGGAGTGTGATATTGCTTTCAACACTTTGAAAGAGAAATTGATCACTGCTCCAGTTTTGACTCCACCTGATGAATCCAAGTCGTATGAGGTCTTTTGTGATGCCTCTCTCCAAGGTCTTGGCGCAGTATTGATGCAAGAGAAGAAAGTTGTTGCTTATACATCTCGCCAGTTGAAGCCTAATGAGAAGAACTACCCCACTCATGATCTCGAGTTGGCGGTAGTTGTGCATGCTCTTTTGACTTGGAGACATCTTCTATTGGGAAGAAAAGTGGACATTTTCACTGATCACAAGAGTCTCAAGTACATCTTCACTCCGCCTAATCTCAACCTCAGGCAAACTCGATGGGTTGAAATGATTCAAGAGTGTAATCCGAGTATCGAGTATACTCCAGGCAAGGCCAATGTGATTGCTGACGCATTGAGCAGAAAAGCGTATTGCAACAGTTTGATTCTTAAGCCTTATCAACCCGAGCTTTGTGAAGCTTTCCGCAAACTTAATCTGCAAATTGTTCCTCAAGGTGTCCTCGCCAACCTTCAAGTCTCTCCTACCTTGGAAGACCAGATTCACCAAGCCCAGCTTCTTGATGCTATGGTGAAGAAGGTGAAGATTGGGATTGCGAAGAGTCAACCCAAGTACAAGTGCTACCGCCTTGATGACAAGGACACTCTCTTCTTCGAGGATCGAATTGTTGTACCCAAAGGTGAACTTCGTAAAGTGATCATGAACGAGGCTCACAATTCTCTCCTCTCCATCCACCCTGGGAGCACGAAGATGTATCAGGACCTCAAGCAAGCTTATTGGTGGACTCGAATGAAGCACGAGATCGCTCTATTCGTGAATGAATGTGATGTCTGCAGAAGAGTGAAGGCAGAACACCAAAGGCCAGCTGGTCTCCTCCAACCTCTTGCCATTCCAGAATGGAAGTTTGACCACATTGAAATGGACTTCGTGACTGGGTTTCCAAAGTCCAAGCGTGGCAATGATGCTATATTCGTTGTCATTGACAAACTCACCAAAGTGGCTCACTTTCTGCCTATCAAAGAGTCGATCACTGCAGCTCAATTGGCGGAACTCTATACCTCTCGAATTGTCTCTCTGCACGGCATCCCTCAAGTGATATCTTCAGACCGTGGCAGCATCTTTACCTCCAAGTTTTGGGATTCTTTTCAGAAGGCCATGGGCACCAACATCCGCTTCAGCACTGCTTTCCATCCACAAACAAGCGGTCAAGTCGAGCGTGTCAACCAGATCCTTGAAGATATGCTCAGGGCTTGTGTGATCTCCTTCGGCATGAAGTGGGAGGATTGTCTTCCTTATGCTGAATTCTCCTACAACAACAGTTTTCAAGCAAGTTCGGGCAAGGCCCCATTTGAAATTCTGTATGGCGGGAAGTGCCGTACCCCTCTCAACTGGTCTGAAACCGGTGAACGTCAGCTGCTGGGTAATGACTTAATCACAGAGGCAGAAGAAATGTGCAAAGTCATTCGTGATAATCTCAAAGCATCCCAATCCCGCCAGAAGAGCTACTATGATAGTAAGCACCGTGATTTGGCTTTCGAGATTAGAGATCATGTTTACCTCCGTGTCTCTCCTATGAAAGGTACTCGTCGCTTCGGTATCAAAGGGAAGCTTGCCCCCAGATACGTGGGACCTTTCAAGATTGTCAGCAAGAGAGGCAACCTCGCCTATCAACTCGAGCTTCCTTCAAACTTTGCAAATGTTCATGACGTGTTTCATGTCTCTCAGCTTTGAAAGTGCTTCAAGACTCCTGACCGCACAGTCAACTTCGAGGACATTGAGCTCCAAGAAGATCTTTCCTATCGTGAGCACCGAGTTGCTATTCTTGAAGAGACTGAACGCAAGACTCGCAACAAGTCGATCAAATTTCTCAAAGTCAAGTGGTCACACCATTCCGACCGTGAAGCTACCTGGGAACGCGAGGATCACCTCCGTTCTGAGTACCCGGCGTTCTTTCAGTCCTAGATCTCGGGACGAGATCCTTTCGTAGTGGTGGAGTGTTGTAACGCCCCGGATATAACTTTCCCAATTTGTACTCCAACTCTTGCCGTTTCCGGCGTTAAGTTATATTTATTTCCTCGGGTTCGGGTCTTTGTCTTCGTGTGTTGTTGTCGTTGTCATGCATCTCATATCATGTCATCATGTGCATTGCATTTGCATACGTGTTCATCTCATGCATCCGAGCATTTTCCCCGTTGTCCGTTTTGCATTCCGGCGCTTCGTTCTCCTCCGGTGGTCATTTCTACCTTTCTTTCATGTGTGGGGATTAAACATTTCCGAATTGGACCGAGACTTGTCAAGCGGCCTTGGTTTACTACCGGTAGACCGCCTGTCAAGTTTCGTACCATTTGGACTTCATTTGATACTCCAACGGTTAACCAAGGGACCGAAAAGGCCTCGCGTGTGTTGCAGCCCAACACCCCTCCAATTTGGCCAAAAACCCACCTAACTCTGCTGCATCACCTAGAGCGTTCGATCACGATCGCGTGGCCGAAAACCGCACCTCATTTGGACTCTCCTAGCTCCCCCTATGCCTATATATACACCCCCATTCCAAATTCGCGGGTCCTCTCCCCCCTAACCCTAAAAAAAATCCGTCTCCGCCGCCGCCGGACGGAGCCGGACAACGTCCGGATCCCACCGCCGCCAACTGCGCAGTGCCACGTGGCACCCTGGCGAACCGCCGCCGCCTGAGGCCCGCAAGCCCGCCGCGGGCCCTCCCCGGCCCGAAGCCGCCT
>NC_041388.1:613247940-613250256 GCF_002162155.2 Triticum dicoccoides | reverse complement strand
GAGGCCACCGCCTCCTCGACGCCGGCGTTCGCCGCCCGGCCACCGCCGCCCCACGCCCGGTCCTCTCCGGCGAGCCTCCCCGCCGTCCTCCTCCGGCCGCAGTCTTCTTCCCCGTCAAGTCCGGCGACAAGCTTCGGCCATCGAACCTCGATCCCCGCGCCGCTACAGTAACCGCCCGATCTGGATCTAGATCTGACGGTTGACTTTTTCTTCCGAAACCCTAGCTCATGTGCCCTTCTTCATCATGATATATCTCCGCATTCGTAGCTCCGATTTGGGCATATAGCATATCAAAATGTTCGTCTCAGAGAGTACATCATTTCATTCCATTGCATCATTTCCATTAGAGTTCATCTTGATGCCCGAAATGCTGTTAGAGGAGGGCTACTTGAGTTAATTGTCAGATCTGCTACTTCATCTTAGACATTTGTCTTTTTTGCCATGATTAATGTGTGCATGCTATGACCTGATGCTCTACATATGTTTTGTTAAGGGTTTTGTCATCTTTCCAAAGGTGCAACCCATGTATTTTTGTGATGTGTGTGGTAACTAGTGCAAGCTTGCAAAGTGAGGCACCCGGTAATTCTGTTTTCAGGGACTTAGTAATTTCACTAAGTCCTGGGATTGTTTAGTTCACGATGCCATATGTTCATGTTGTTTCCTAGTGATCCGTGCCTCTTTTGAGGATGATCGGTAAAGGAGTTTTGTTAATATTGTAGTGCTCTATCCATCCATGTCTTTGCTTGCAATTATGGAGCACCCTAGCTTGAGTCAATCGAGCTCTACGTTTGCTTCGTTGTGAATCTGGGCAGATTGTCAACTCGTTTGCAATTTTGCCGGTGATGTTGTAGTTGATCCGTGCATGCTATGTCATTGTTCTTGCCATGTCTAGCTTGCATTTTGTGCCTTCTTAATGGATGTATGCTTGTCTTGCCATGACTTGCACCGTAGTGAGTGCATCGAGCTTGTTAACATGCCTACGTGAGTTATATTTCAGCATGTGTCAGTTTTCACTAAGTCTGAAAACTGATTATGTTTTTGCTATGTTCGTGGGCTTGTTAGTATATTTTCGGATCCCTTTTGGCTCAAGGGCACTAAGGGACTTTTGTTAAGCTTGTTGAGTAGCTCCATGCCATGTTCTTCTTTGTCATATTCAGGTCCTGTAGCATGTTGTTTTGTTGCTCCGAAGAGGGCTATATGATCTGAAATTTCAGACAAGTGTTAATTTCACTAAGTCTGAGATCTGTTTACCATTTGCGTTTTTGCCATGCTTGTTTGAACCTGTTAATGGACGAATTGGCCATAGCTCGGTGCTAGACTTTTGTTAAGCATCTTGAATGCTTCCCTGACATGTATTTTGTTGCCATGTTTGAGTGCTGTAGCATGTTCGTTTCATTGCATTTAGATGCCTACTTGTTGTAAATCGCAGACCGGTGCCAATTTTGAATCGCTTGCCATTTCCAAACCGTAACTCCGATTCCGGCGATCTTTATATCGTTTTCAAGCGAGTTCATCTCATCTTTCCAGTGGCACACTTGGTTTTCCAAGTTGAGGCCAGGTTCATGCATTTCCTGTCATATCTTGCATTTTGCATCCCGCATCGCATCCCGCATAGCATACCATCATTGCATCTTATTGTTTGAGCTTGCGCATGGTTGATTGTATCCTTGTTGCTTGTTTGTCTTGTTTGGGTAGAGCCAGGAGACGAGTTTGCTAATGAGGAGCCCATTGAGTTTGCTTTCGAGGATCCAGTCAACTCTGACAGCTTTGCAGGCAAGATGATCATACCCTCGAAATCACTACTATCTTTGCTTTGCTAGTTTGCTCGCTCTTTGCTATGCCAATGCTACGATGCCTACCATTTGCTTGTCAGCCTCCCAATTGCCATGTCAAACCTCTAACCCACCATGTCCTAGCAAACCGTTGATTGGCTATGTTACCACTTTGCTCAGCCCCTCTTATAGCGTTGCTAGTTGCAGGTGAAGATTGGAGCTGTTCCTTGTTGGAACATTTATTTACTTGTTGGGATATCATTATATTGCTATGTTATCTTAATGCATCTATACACTTGGTAAAGGGTGGAAGGCTCGGCCTCTCGCCTAGTGTTTTGTTCCACTCTTGCCGCCCTAGTTTCCTTCTTATCGGTGTTATGTTCCCGGATTTTTGCGTTCCTTACGCGGTTGGGTTATAATGGGAACCCCTTGATAGTTCGCCTTGATTAAAACTTTTCCAGCAATGCCCAACCTTGGTTTTACCATTCGCCACCTAGCCTCTTTTCCCTTGGGTTTCCGGAGCCTGAGGGTCATCTTATTTTAG
>NC_041388.1:613241114-613247826 GCF_002162155.2 Triticum dicoccoides | reverse complement strand
TCCTCTGAGTATTGGTCCGAACCAGGCAGCCTGCGGGGCCACCTCGGGGAAACTCGAGGGTTGGTTTTACTCGTAGCTTGACCTATCTGAGTGTGCCCTGAGAACGAGATATGTGCAGCTCCTATCAGGATTTGTCGGCACATTCGGGCGGTGTTGCTGGTCTTGTTTTAATCTGTCGAAATGTCTTGTCGTACCGGGATACCGAGTCTGATCGGAATGTCTCGGGTGGAGGTCTATTCCTTCGTTGACCGTGAGAGCTTGTCATGGGCTAAGTTGGGACTCCCCTGCAGGGATTGAACTTTCGAAAGTCGTGCCCATGGTTATGGGCAGATGGGAATTTGTTAATGTCCGGTTGTAGATAACTTGAACCTTAATTTAATTAAAATGAATCAACCGTGTGTGTTACCGTGACGGCCTCTTCTCGGCGGGGTCCGGGAAGTGGACACGGTGTTGGAGTAATATTTGCGCAGGTTGCTCTCTAGTTTCTCGCTCGCGCTTTGCCTCCTCTTCTCGCTCTCTTTTGCGAATAAGTTAGCCACCATATATGCTAGTCGCTTGCTACAGCTCCACATATATTTACCTTACCCTACATATAAGCTTAAATAGTCTTGATCACGAGGGTGCGAGATTGCTGAGTCCCTGTGGCTCACAAATTACTATTACACCAGATGCAGGTCGAGGTGATTCCGCTCCAGGTGACGCGTACGAGCTCAAGTGGGAGTTCGACGAGGACTCTCAGCGATACTATGTGTCCTTTCCTGATGATCAGTAGTGGTGCCCAGTTGGGGGTGATTGGGACCGTGTCGCATGTTGGGTTTTCTTCTATTTTGGCATCGTAGTCGGGCCATGAGTGTTTGGTTGATGTATGTTATTTATGTACTTGATTGACGTGGCGAGTGTAAGCCAACTATGTTATCCCTTTCCTTTATCTATATTACATGGGATGTTTGTGATGATTACCTGACTTGCGACATATGCCTTCAATGCGATTATGCCTCTAAGTCGTGCCTCGACACGTGGGAGATATAGTCGCATCGAGGGTGTTACAGGTTCATCATGTGTGGGCACTGCGCAACCAACATTTTATTATCCAAAATCTGCTTGCTCTTCTTTACCATGTTCCTCTTCCGTTCTTCTTTAATAAGTACTCTCTCCGTTCCTAAATACAAGTCTTTGTATAGATTCCACCATGGACTATATATGGAACAAAATGAGTGAATCTACACTCTAAAATGTATCTAGATACATCTGTATGTGATCCATAGTGGAAATCTCTACCAAGACTTATATTTTGGAACGGAGGGAGTATGATAGTAGTACAGTATGTTCCTTGTACTGAAGATGAGCAGGGAAATTTGCAGTGTAGAGGTCTATATGGTCGGTTGTGATGGACACTTTGAGCCTCTTTGATTCGTAGGATCTTGTAAACATATGAATAGGATTTGTAGTGGCCTGACCACTTGAATCCTATAAGAATAGCAAGGAAATGCGAGGAGTTGTGTCGCCTTTGAGAGTTGCACTGATATTAACAGTACCGCACCTTCACTTGAAGAGAGATGGTATCCGAAGCCTTTCTAGCCGTACCGGCAATACTAGCACATATATTCCAGCAAGTTCCACTTTGCTGATTTTACTCTGATGCTTAAGGTTTTCCCGTTATATCTACACTATGATCTGTGTAGCTGCTTTGTGTCGCATTAGCAGCAGTCCACTCTTGAAGCTAAACAATGCAATGACTTACAAAATTGGCACCAAGGCATTGAGTGCCATTCTGGATGCAATGAAACTCATATGCTCCCCACCTATTGATTCTTGTTCAGAATATGATCCTAGTGACTATTCTAACCTCGAGGAGTCAAAGGCAGATGGCCTGTCCTGTTCACCCATCAAGGTGCCTGTTCTAATTTGGCAATGTTTTATTGATTGCGGGTATCTTGCATATGTTGTCTTGCATTTCTTCTACTTTGTTGCACCGCCATCTGCTTAGTTTACTCATCATATATGTCGATATGCCATGCCCATCCATTATCGATACATATTCCATCTGTCATCATACCATGTTTTTCCACTCAAATGTTGTTCGTGTGCATCAGACATCAAAAAGGAAGAGGGTGATTGCCGAACCTGAAGGAGCACTAGCAAAGTCCTTGAAAAACGTGGTGGTGCCGGAGAAATCAGACAACACCCTACTTATATTGGCTGTACAACTAGTGACACAAAACGTAGGACCGACTCCAGCAGACTGTACCCATACTTCACTGGCCACACCACTAGCCCCACCACACAGGACCTGCACTCCAGCAAAATGTATACCGATTTCATTTGCCATAGCACCAGCTGTACCACAGAAAAATCCTACTCCAGCAAAAAGTACAGCAAGTCCACCGGCCGAAGACCTATCCCAACTGCAGAGACGACCAATTCCTGCTGATTGGAACCCCATTCCATTTATTCCCAGCTTAAAAGACAATGCTTTCAATATTGTTGGACACACCTTCTATCACAGATCCGAAGGCAAGACTTTTGTTGCTAAATTCAGAATCTTTCTGGAGAAGGAGTTTCTCTCGAAAGAAGTGAGTCGGAGGAAAGTAGAACTTGATGAGTTAACTATACCTGCTCCCCTATTGGAAAGTAGTCCATCGCAGAAACCGGTTTCTGCGACACCTACACCAATTAGTGAAGAAGTTAATGATGATGATCATGAAACTTCAGATCAAGTTGTTGCTGAACCTGTAGGTCAACCAGAGTAAGATTCGCACTAGAGTGGTACGGTAATCCTGTTCTGGAAGTTATGTTACTAGACCATGACAAACCTACGAACTATGAAGAAGCGATGGTGAGCCCAGATTCCGCGAAATGGCTTGAGGCCATGAAATCTGAGATGGGATCCATGTATGAGAACAAAGTATGGACTTTGGTTGACTTGCCCAATGATCGGCAAGCAATTGAGAATAAATGGATCTTCAAGAAGAAGACTGACGCTGACGGTAATGTTACTGTCTATAAAGCTCGACTTGTTGCGAAAGGTTTTCGACAATTTCAAGGGATTGACTACGATGAGACCTTCTCACCCGTAGCGATGCTTAAGTCTGTCCGAATCATGTTAGCAATTGCCGCATTTTATGATTATGAAATTTGGCAAATGGATGTCAAAACTGCATTCCTGAATCGATTTTTGGAAGAAGAGTTGTATATGATGCAACCGGAAGGTTTTGTTGATCCAAAGGGAGCTAACAAAGTATGCAAGCTCCAGCGATCCATTTATGGACTGGTGCAAGCTTCTCGGAGTTGGAATAAACCCTTGATAGTGTGATCAAAGCATTTGGTTTTGTACAGACTTTTGGAGAAGCCTGTATTTACAAGAAAGTGAGTGGGAGCTCTATAGCATTTCTGATATTGTATGTGGATGACATATTGTTGATTGGAAATGACATAGAATTTCTGGATAGCATAAAGGGACACTTGAATAAGAGTTTTTCAATGAAAGACCTCGGTGAAGCTGCTTATATATTGGGCATCAAGATCTATAGAGATAGATCAAGACGCTTAATTGGACTTTCACAAAGCACATACCTTGACAAAGTTTTGAAGAAGTTCAAAATGGATCAAGCAAAGAAAGGGTTCTTGCTTGTGTTACAAGGTGTGAAGTTGAGTAAGACTCAATGCCCGACCACTGCAGAAGATAGAGAGAAAATGAAAGATGTTCCCTATGCTTCAGCCATAGGGTCTATCATGTATGCAATGCTGCGTACCAGACCTGATGTGTGCCTTGCTATAAGTCTAGCAGGGAGGTACCAAAGTAATCCAGGAGTGGATCACTTGACAACGGTCAAGAACATCCTAAAATACCTGAAAAGGACTAAGGATATGTTTCTCGTTTATGGAGGTGACAAAGAGCTCATCGTAAACGGTTATGTTGATGCAAGCTTTGACACTGATCCGGACAATTCTAAATCACAAACTGGATACGTATTTACATTGAATGGTGGAGCTGTCAGTTGGTGCAGTTCTAAACAAAGTGTCGTGGCAGGATCTACGTGTGAAGTGGAGTACATAGCTGCTTCGGAAGCAGCAAATGAAGGAGTCTGGATGAAGGAGTTCATATCTGATCTAGGTGTCATACCTAGTGCATCGGGTCCAATGAAAATCTTTTGTGACAATACTGGTGCAATTGCCTTGGCGAAGGAATCCAGATTTCACAAGAGAACTAAGCACATCAAGAGACGCTTCAATTCCATCCGGGATTTAGTCCAGGTGGGAGACATAGAAATTTGCAAGATACATACGGATCTGGATGTTGCAGACCCGTTGACTAAGCCTCTTCCACGAGCAAAACATGATCAGCACCAAGGCTCCATGGGTGTTAGAATCATTACTGTGTAATCTAGATTATTGACTCTAGTGCAAGTGGGAGACTGAAGGAAATATGCCCTATAGGCAATAATAAAGTTATTATTTATTTCCTTATATCATGATAAATGTTTATTATTCATGCTAGAATTGTATTAAGCGAAAACATAATACATGTGTGAATACATAGACAAACAGAATGTCACTAGTATGCCTCTACTTGACTAGCTCGTTGATCAAAGATGGTTAAGTTTCCTAGCCATTGACATGGGTTGTCATTTGATTAACGGGATCACATCATTAGGTGAATGATGTGATTGATTTGACCCATTCTGTTAGCTTAGCACTCGATTGTTTAGTATGTTGCAATTGCTTTCTTCATGACTTATACATGTTCCTATGACTATGAGATTATGCAACTCCCGTTTACCGGAGGAACACTTTGTGTGCTACCAAACGTCACAACGTAACTGGGTGATTATAAAGGTGCTCTACAGGTGTCTCCCAAGGTACTTGTTGGGTTGGCGTATTTCGAGATTAGGATTTGTCACTCCGATTGTCGGAGAGGTATCTCTGGGCCCTCTCGGTAATGCACATCACTTAAGCCTTGCAAGCATTGCAACTAATGAGTTAGTTGCGGGATGATGTATTAAAAAACGAGTAAAGAGACTTGCCGGTAACGAGATTGAACTTGGGATTGAGATACCGATGATCGAATCTCGGGCAAGTAACATACCGATGACAAAGGGAACAACGTATGTTGTTATGCGGTCTGACCGATAAAGATCTTCGTAGAATATGTGGGAGCCAATATGAGCATCCAGGTTCCGCTACTGGTTATTGACCGGAGACGTGTCTCGGTCATGTCTACATAGTTCTCGAACCCGTAGGGTCCGCACGCTTAACGTTTCGATGACAGTTATATTATGAGTTTATATGTTTTGATGTACCGAAGGTTGTTCGGAGTCCCAGATGCGATCACGGACATGACGAGGAGTCTCAAAATGGTCGAGACATGAAGATTGATATATTGGAAGCCTATGTTTGTGAAGGAAATATGCCCTAGAGGCAATAATAAAGTTATTATTTATTTCCTTATTTCATGATAAATGTTTATTATTCATGCTAGAATTGTATTAACCGGAAACATAATACATGTGTGAATACATAGACAAACAGAGTGTCACTAGTATGCCTCTACTTGACTAGCTCATTAATCAAAGATGGTTATGTTTCCTAACCATAGACAAAGAGTTGTTATTTGATTAACGAGATCACATCATTAGGAGAATGATGTGATTGACTTGACCCATTCTGTTAGCTTAGCACTCGATCGTTTAGTATGTTGCCATTGCTTTCTTCATGACTTATACATGTTCCTATGACCATGAGATTATGCAACTCCCGTTTACCGGAGGAACACTTTGTGTGCTACCAAACGTCACAACGTAACTGGGTGATTATAAAGGAGCTCTACAGGAGTCTCCAAAGGTACATGTTGGGTTGGCGTCAATGTTGGGGATATCGCTTATCGGGAACTTATCGGTCGACCCATGATAAGGGGTAAATCGGCTAGTTTATCGGCATATCGGCCGATTTATCGCCATATCGGCTGATTTATCGGCCGATTTATCTTATTGGTCTAACAGTGGTAAGCGATAAATCGGCCGATTTATCGGCATATCGGAAGATATCTTGAACAGTGGTTGGCGTATTTCGAGATTAGGATTTGTCACTCCGATTGTCCGAGAGGTATCTCTGGGCCCTCTCGGTAATGCACATCACATAAGCCTTGCAAGCATTGCAACTAATGAGTTAGTTGCGAGATGATGTGTTACGAAACGAGTAAAGAGACTTGCCGGTAATGAGATTGAACTAGGTATTGAGATACCAACGATCAAATCTCGGGCAAGTAACATACCGATGACAAAGGGAACAACGTATGTTGTTATGTGGTCTGACCAATAAAGATCTTCGTAGAATATGTGGGAGCCAATATGAGCATCCAGGTTCAGCTATTGGTTATTGACCGGAGACGTGTCTCGGTCATGTCTACATTGTTCTCGAACCCGTAGGGTCCGCACGCTTAAGGTTTCGATGACAGTTATATTATGAGTTTATGAGTTTTGATGTACCGAAGTTAGTTCGGAGTCCCGGATGTGATCACGGACATGACGAGGAGTCTCGAAATGGTTGAGACATAAAGATTGATATATTGGAAGCCTATGTTTGGACATCAGAAGTGTTCCGGGTGAAATCGGCATTTTACCGGAGTACCGGGAGGTTACCGGAACCCCCCGGTAACCTAATGGGCCTTAATGGGCCTAGTGGAGGAAGAGGAGAGGAGGCCTAGGGGCTGCCG
>NC_041388.1:613233994-613240784 GCF_002162155.2 Triticum dicoccoides | reverse complement strand
TCTCCTCCTTCCCCCCAAGTCCTAATCCAACTAGGGAAAGGGAGGGGAGTCCTACTCCCGGTAGGAGTAGGACTCCTCCTGCGCGCCTCCTCCTAGGGCCGGCCGCACCCCCCTTGGCTCCTTTATATACGGAGGCAGGGGGCACCCCTAGACACACAGGTTGATCTCTAAGATCGTTCTCTTAGCCGTGTGTGGTGCCCCCTTCCACCATAGTCTTCGATAATATTGTAGTGGTGCTTAGGCAAAGCCCTGCGACAGTTGAACATCAAGATTGTCACCACGCCATTGTGCTGACGGAACTCTTCCTCGACACTTTGCTGTATCGGAGTCTGGGGATCATCATCGAGCTGAACGTGTGCTAGAACTCGAAGGTGCCATAGTTTCGGTGCTTGATCGGTCGGGCCGTGAAGACATACGACTACATCAACCGCGTTGTCATAACGCTTTCGCTGTCGGTCTACGAGGGTACGTAGATCACACTCTCCCCTCTCGTTGCTATGCATCACCATGATCTTGTGTGTGCATAGGAATTTTTTTGAAATTACTACGTTCCCCAATAGTGATATCAGAGCCTAGGTTTTATGCGTAGATGTTATATGCACGAGTAGAACACAAGTGAGTTGTGGGCGATATAAGTCATACTGCTTACCAGCATGTCATACTTTGGTTCAGCGGTATTCTTGGATGAAGCAGCCTGGACCGACATTACGCGTACGCTTACGCGAGACTGGTTCTACCGACGTGCTTTGCACACAGGTGGCTGGCGGGTGTCAGTTTCTCCAACTTTAGTTGAACCGAGTGTGGCTACGCCCGGTCCTTGCGAAGGTTAAAACAGCACCAACTTGACAAACTATCGTTGTGGTTTTGATGCGTAGGTAAGAACGGTTCTTGCTAAGCCCATAGCAACCACGTAAAACTTGCAACAACAAAGTAGAGGACGTCTAACTTGTTTTTGCAGGGCATGTTGTGATATGATATGGTCAAGACGTGATGAAATATAAGTTGTTGTATGAGATGATCATGTTTTGTTGAAGTTATCGGCAACTGGCAAAATCCTTATGGTTGTCTCTGTATTGCATAAGATGCAAGCGCCCAATAATTGCTTTAGTTTATCGCTATGTGATAGCAATAGTTGCAAGAGCAATTGTTGGCGAGACGACCACATGACGACACATTGATATAGATCAAGATGATGGAGATCATGGTGTCATCCCGGTGATGATAGAGATCATGACAGTACTTTGGAGAAGGAAATCAAAGGCGCAAGATGATGATGGCCATATCATGTCACATATTTTGATTGCATATGATGTTTATCTTTTATACATCTTATTTTGCTTAGTTTGATGGTAGCATTTTAAGATGATCTCTCACTAATTATCAAGAAGTGTTCTCCCTGAGTATGCATCATTGCGAAAGTTCTTCGTGCTGAGACACCACGTGATGATCGGGTGTGATAGGCTCTACGTTCAAATAGAACGGGTGCAAAACAGTTGTAGACGCGGAATACTCAGGTTATACTTGACGAGCCAAGCATATACAGATATGGCCTCGGAACACGAAGACCGAAAGGTCGAGCGTGAATCATATAGTAGATATGATCAACATAGTGATGTTCACCATTGAAAACTACTCCATCTCACGTGATGATCGGACATGGTTTAGTTGATTTGGATCACGTGATCACTTAGATGACTAGAGAGATGTCTGTCTAAGAGGGAGTTCTTAAGTAATATGATTAATTGAACTTAAATTTATCATGAACTTAGTCCTGGTAGTATTTTGCAAATCATGTTGTAGATCAATAGCTCGCGTTGTTGCTTCCCTGTGTTTATTTTGATATGTTCCTAGAGAAAATTGTGTTGAAAGATGTTAGTAGCAATGATGCGGATTGGATCCGTAATCTGAGGTTTATCCTCATTGCTGCACAGAAGAATTATGTCCTTGATGCATCGCTAGGTGACAGGCCTATTGCAGGAGCAGATGCAGACGTTATGAACGTTTGGCTAGCTAAATATGATGACTACTTGATAGTTTGGTGCACCATGCTTAATGGCTTAGAATCGGGACTTCAAAGATGTTTTGAACGTCATGGACCATATGAGATGTTCCAGGAATTGAAGTTAATATTTCAAGCAAATACCCGAGTTGAGAGATATGAAGTCTCCAACAAGTTCTATAGCTAAAAGATGGAGGAGAATCGCTCAACTAGTGAGCATGTGCTCAGATTGTCTGGGTACTACAATCGCTTGAATCAAGTGGGAGTTAATCTTCTAGATAAGATAGTGATTGACAGAATTCTCTAGTCACCATCACCAAGTTAGTAGAACTTCGTGATGAACTATAGTATGCAAGGGATGACGAAAACGAATCCCGAGCTTTTCATGATGATGAAATCGATGAAGGTAGAAATCAAGAAAGAGCATCAAGTGTTGATGGTTGAAAAGATCACTAGTTTCAAGAAAAGGGCAAAGGGAAAAGGGGAACTTCAAGAAAAACAGCAAGCAAGTTGCTGCTCAAGTGAAGAAGCCCAAGTCTGGTCCTAAGCCTGAGACTAAGTGCTTCTACTGCAAAGGGACTGGTCACTGGAAGCGGAACTACCCCAAGTGATTGGTGGATAAAAAGGATGGCAAAGTGAACATAAGTATATTTGATATACATGTTATTGATGTGTACTTTACTAGTGTTTATAGCAACCCCTCAGTATTTGATACTAGTTCAGTTGCTAAGAGTAGTAACTCGAAACGGGAGTTGCAGAATGAACAGAGACTAGTTAAGGGTGAAGTGACGATGTGTGTTGGAAGTGGTTCCAAGATTGATATGATCATCATCGCACACTCCCTATACTTTCGGGATTAGTGTTGAACCTAAATAAGTGTTATTTGGTGTTTGCGTTGAGCATAAATATGATTTGATCATGTTTATTGCAATACGGTTATTCATTTAAGTAAGAGAATAAATTGTTGTTCTGTTTACATGAATAAAACCTTATATGGTTACACACCCAATGAAAATGGTTCGTTGGATCTCGATCGTAGTGATACACATATTCATAATATTGAAACCAAAAGATGCAAAGTTAATAATGATAGTGCAACTCATTTGTGGCACTGCCGTTTAGGTCATATTGGTGTAAAGCGCATGAAGAAACTCCATGCTGATGGACTTTTGGAATAACTTGATTATGAATCAGTTGATGCTTACGAACCATGCCTCATGGGCAAGATGACTAAGACTCCGTTCTCCGGAACAATGCAGCAAGCAACAGATTGTTGGAAATCATGCATACTGATGTATGAGGACCGATGAATATTGAAGCTCGCAGCAGGTATCATTATTTTCTGATCTTCACAGATGACTTGAGCAGATATGAGTATATCTACTTGATGAAACACAAGTCTGAAATATTTGAAAAGTTCAAAGAATTTCAGAATGAAGTGGAGAATCATCGTAACAAAAATAAAAGTTTCTATGATATGATCGCAGAAGTAAAATATTTGAGTTACGAGTTTGGCCTTCAGTTAAAACAATGTGAAATAGTTTCACTACTCACGCCACATGGAACACCACAGTGTAATGGTGTGTCCGAATGTCGTAATCGTACTTTACTTGATATGGTGCGATCTATGATGTCTCTTACAGATTTAGCGCTATCGTTTTGGGGTTATGCATTAGAGACAACTACATTCATGTTAAATAGGGCACCATCTAAATCCATTGAGACGACACCGTATGAACTATGGTTTGGCAAGAAACCTAAGCTATCGTTTCTTAAAGTTTGAGGTTGCAATGCTTATGTGAAAAAGTTTCAACCTGATAAGCTCTAACCCAAATCGAAAAAGTGCGTCTTCATAGGATACCCAAAAGAAAATGTTGGGTACACCTTCTATCACAGATCCGAAGGCAATATATTCGTTGCTCATAATGGATCCTTTCTAGAGAAGGAGTTTCTCTCGAAAGAAGTGAGTGGGAGGAAAGTAGAACTTGATGAGGTAACTGTACCTGCTCCCTTATTGGAAAGTAGTTCATCATAGAAATCTGTTCCTGTGACTACTACACCGATTAGTGAGGAAGCTAATGATGATGATCATGTAACTTCAGATCAAGTTACTACCGAAACTCGTAGGTAAACCAGAGTGAGATCCGCACCAGAGTGGTACGATAATCCTGTTCTGGAGGTCATGTTACTTGACCATGACGAGCCTACAAACTATGAGGAAGCGATGATGAGCCCAGATTCCACGAAATGGCTTGAGGCCATGAAATCTGAGATGAGATCCATGTATGAGAACAAAGTATGGACTTTGATTGACTTGCCCAATGAGCGGCGAGCCATTGAGATTAAATGGATCTTCAAGAGGAAGACGGACGCTGATAGTAGTGTTACTATTTACAAAGCTAGAATTGTCACAAAAAGGGTTTTTCGACAAGTTCAAGGTGTTGACTACGATGAGAGTTTCTCACTCGTATCTATGCTTAAGTCTGTCCGAATCATGTTAGCAATTGCCACATTTTATGAAATCTGGCAAATGGATAAACAAAACTGCATTCCTTAATGGATTTATTAAAGAAAAGTTGTATACGATGCAACTAGAAGGTTTTGTCGATCCTAAAGGTGTTAACTAAATATGCAAGCTCCAGCGATCCATCTATGGACTGGTGCAAGCATCTCGGAGTTGGAATATATGCTTTGATAAGTTGATGAAAGCATATAGTTTTATACAGACTTGCGGTGAAGCCTGTATTTACAAGAAAGTGAGTGGGAGCACTATAGCATTTCTAATAAGTATATGTGAACGACATATTGTTGATTGGAAATAATGTATAATTTTCTGGAAAGCATAAAGGAATATTTGAAAGGAGTTTTTCAAAGAAAGACCTCGGTGAAGCTGCTTACATATTGAGCATCAAGATCTATAGAGATAGATCAAGACGCTTGATAAGTTTTTTCAATGAGTACATACCTTGACAAGATTTTGAAGTAGTTCAAAATGGAACAGTCAAAGAAAGAGTTCTTGCCTGTGTTGCAAGGTGTGAAATTGAATAAGACTCAAAGCCCGACCACGGCAGAAGATAGAAAGAGAATGAAAGTCATTCCCTATGCCTCAGCCATAGATTCTATAAAGTATGCCATGCTGTGTACCAGATCTGTTGTATACCCTACACTGTGTTAAGGGAGGGAATACAATAGTGATCTAGGAAGTAGATCACTAGACAACGGTCAAAATTATCCTTAGTGGAATAAGGATATGTTTCTCGATTATGCAGGTGACAAAAGGTTCGTCGTAAAGGGTTACATTGATGCAAACTTTGACACTGATCCAGATGATTCTAAGTCTCAGTCTGGATGCATATTGAAAGTGGGAGCAATTAGCTAGAGTAGCTCCGTGCAGAGCATTGTTGACATAGAAATTTGCAAAATACATACGGATCTGAATATGGCAGACCCGTTGACTAAACTTCTCTCACAAGCAAAACATAATCACACCTAAGTACTCTTTGGGTGTTCATCACATAGGGATGTGAACTAGATTATTGACTCTAGTAAACCCTTTGAGTGTTGGTCACATAATGATGTGAACTATTGGTGTTAAATCACATGGCAATGGGAACTAGATTATTGACGCTAATGCAAGTGGGAGACTGAAGGAAATATGCCCTAGAGGCAATAATAAAGTTATTATTTATTTCCTTATTTCATGATAAATGTTTATTATTCATGCTAGAATTGTATTAACCGGAAACATAATACATGTGTGAATACATAGACAAATAGAGTGTCACTAGTATGCCTCTACTTGACTAGCTCGTTAATTAAAGATGGTTATGTTTCCTAACCATAGACAAAGAGTTGTTGTTTGATTAACGGGATCACATCATTAGGAGAATGATGTGATTGACTTGACCCATTCCGTTAGCTTAGCACTCGATCGTTTAGTATGTTGCTATTGCTTTCTTCATGACTTATACATGTTCCTATGACCATGAGATTATGCAACTCCCATTTACCGGAGGAACACTTTGTGTGCTACCAAACGTCACAACGTAACTGGGTGATTATAAAGGAGCTCTACAGGTGTCTCCAAAGGTACATGTTGGGTTGGCGTATTTCGAGATTAGGATTTGTCACTCCGATTGTCGGAGAGGTATCTCTGGGCCCTCTCGGTAATGCACATCACATAAGCCTTGCAAGCATTGCAACTAATGAGTTAGTTTCGAGATGATGTATTACGGAACGAGTAAAGAGACTTGCCGGTAACGAGATTGAACTAGGTATTGAGATACCGACGATCAAATCTCGGGCAAGTAACATACCGATGACAAAGGGAACAACGTATGTTGTTATGCGGTCTGACCGATAAAGATCTTCGTAGAATATGTGGGAGCTAATATGAGCATCCAGGTTCCGCTATTGGTTATTGACCGGAGACGTGTCTCGGTCATGTCTACATTGTTCTCAAACCCGTAGGGTCCGCACGCTTAAGGTTTCGATGACAGTTATATTATGAGTTTATGAGTTTTGATGTATCGAAGTTAGTTCAGAGTCCCGGATGTGATCACGGACATGACGAGGAGTCTCGAAATGGTCGAGACATAAAGATTGATATATTGGAAGCCTATGTTTGGACATCGGAAGTGTTCCGGGTGAAATCGGCATTTTACCGGAGTACCGAGAGGTTACCGGAACCCCCCAGTAACCTAATGGGCCTTAATGGGCCTAGTGGAGGAAGAGGAGAGGAGGCCTAGGGGCTGCCGCGCGCCTCTCCCCCCAAGTCCGAATTGGACAAGG
>NC_041388.1:613093805-613233357 GCF_002162155.2 Triticum dicoccoides | reverse complement strand
CCCCCCAAGTCCTAATCCAACTAGGGAAAGGGAGGGGAGTCCTACTCCCGGTAGGAGTAGGACTCCTCCTGCGCGCCTCCTCCTAGGGCCGGCCGCACCCCCCCTTGGATCCTTTATATACGGAGGCAGGGGCACCCCTAGACACACAAGTTGATCTCTAAGATCGTTCTCTTAGCCGTGTGCAGTGCCCCCTTCCACCATAGTCCTCGATAATATTGCAGTGGTGCTTAGGCGAAGCCCTGCGACAGTTGAACATCAAGATTGTCACCATGCCGTCGTGCTGACGGAACTCTTCCCCAACACTTTGCTGGATCGGAGTCCAGGGATCGTCATCGAGCTGAACGTGTGCTAGAACTCGGAGGTGACGTAGTTTCGGTGCTTGATCGGTCGGGCCGTGAAGACGTACGACTACATCAACCGCGTTGTCATAACGCTTCCGCTGTCGGTCTACGAGGGTATGTAGATCACACTCTCCCCTCTCGTTGATATGCATCACCATGATCTTGTGTGTGTGTGTAGGATTTTTTTTGAAATTACTACGTTCCCCAACAGTTTTGATATCGGAAGTGTTCCGGGTGAAATCGGGATTTACCGGAGTACCGAGAGGTTACCGGAACCCCCCGGGAGCTTAATGGGCCATAGTGGGCCTTGTGGAGAAGAGGAGAGGCGGCCAGGGCAGGGCCGCGCGCCCCTCCCCCCTTTCCTTCCTCTCTCCCTCCTCTTTCCCCCTCCACTCCTAGTCCAACAAGAAAAAGGGAGGGAGTCCTACTCCCGGTAGGAGTAGGACTCCTCCTTGCGCCCCCTCTAGGCCGGCCACACCTCCCCCCTTGCTCCTTTATATACGAGGGCAGGGGGCACCCTAGAGACACAACAATTGATCGTTTGATCTTTTAGCCGTGTGTGGTGCCCCCCTCCACCATAGTCCACCTCGATAATACTGTAGCGGTGCTTAGGCGAAGCCCTGTGTCGGTAGAACATCATCATCGTCACCACACCGTCGTGCTAACGAAACTCTCCCTCAACACTCGGCTGGATCGGAGTTTGAGGGACGTTGTCGGTGTCAAAACCGGCGGATCTCGGGTAGGGGGTCCTGAACTGTGCGTCTAGGCCGGATGGTAACATGAGGCAGGGGACACGATGTTTTACCGAGGTTCGGGCCCTCTTGATAGAGGTAAAACCCTACGTCCTGCTTGATTAATATTGATGATATGGGTAGTACAAGAGTAGATCTACCACGAGATCAGAGAGGCTAAACCCTAGAAGCTAGCCTATGGTATGATTGTTGTTCGTCCTATGGACTAAAACCCTACGATTTATATAGACACCGGAGAGGGCTAGGGTTACACATAGTCGGTTACAATGGTAGGAGATCTACATATCCGTATCGCCAAGCTTGCCTTCCATGCCAAGGAAAGTCCCTTCCGGACACGGGACGAAGTCTTCAATCTTGTGTCTTCATAGTCCAGGAGTCCGGCCGAAGGTCTAGTTCAGCTATCCGGACACCCCCTAATCCATGACTCCCTCAGTAGCCCCTGAACCAGGCTTCAATGACGACGAGTCCGGCGCGTAGATTGTCTTCGGCATTGCAAGGCGGGTTCCTCCTCCAAATACTTCATAGAAGATTTTGAACACAAAGGTAGTGTCCGGCTCTGCAAAATAAGTTTCCACATATTGCCATAGAGAGAATAATATTTACACAAATCTAATCTGCTGACATATTCCGTAACATGACATCACACCACGGCCAAGTCTTTATTCGAATCGTTTTACTGTCCCACGTCGGTGCATTTAGCGAGACGGTTTCCTTGGCATGTCTTGTTAAAGCAGAGATCGTGTCCCCTTATTCCGGGATTCTCATCAATACGGGTGTGGGTAACCCAACCGCGCCATTGACTATGGCGCTTGGGAGATAAGCGAGTTTTACCAGGCTGGTGGGGGCTAGGGCTGGAATTCGAGCCGAGTCAAGCCAGCTTGGCTCAACTCGCTAGAGCCCGTTTCGTTAACGAGCTAGCTCGACTCGGCTCGTTATTATAACGAGCTCAAATCCAAGATTGGCTCAACTCGTATAACTCACGAGCCGGCTCGTTTAGCTTGTTAAGCTCGTTAAAGATATGAACATAAAACCCTCAAATATTATAAAAATAATTATGTATATATTAAACATATATATATCACTAAACAATAGTAATTTCCTTGTAACACATGAGTCTCCTAGGCGGCTGGGCCTTCAACGGCTAGGCCTTGTGTTGTGCGTCTGGGACATAGGGTGTTGAGTGGCTGATCTTTTTTTGTATTGGAAGTGGCTGATATTTTGTACCGAGTCTAACGAGTTACACAAGTACTCGTGAGATTGGCTCGTTTAACTTGGTCAATAAACGATCTTAAACTAAAGCTCGGCTCGACTCGTTATTCTTCGAGTTCGAGTCGATTCGAGCCGAGTCACGAGCTACTCGTTTAGCTCGCGAGCTTCGAGCTTTTTTTCCAACCCTAGTGGGGGCGCATAGTCGCGTCCGCCCATATAAGGGGATAAGGATCCACCTTTTCATCCACGCCTTCTTCCTCCTTTGCCTATCCATTTCCGCGCACTCGAGCTCCAGCGCCCAAGTCCGCACACCCCACCTCAACCTTCTCCAGCCATGTCCGGAGCGGGAGGCAAGTGGATGGTCTCCTCCGTCATGGAGGGACACATCAAAAGACAGAGGAAGGCCGCATACTTATCTAACGACATTGCGCACCGGCTTCCCGAAGAGGGGCAGCTCATCCCCACCCCTAGGCCCCATGAGAGGGTGGTGTTCCTCCCCCATTTCCTCCGCGGACTAGGCTTCCCTCTCCACCCATTTGTCCGGGGGCTCATGTTCTACTATGGCCTGGATTTCCACGATCTGGCCTCGAACTTTGTCCTCAATATCTTGGCGTTTATCGTCGTGTGCGAGGCTTTCTTCTGCATCCGCCCCCATTTCGGCCTATGGCTCAAGACTTTCAATGTCAAGCCGAAGGTGGTGCGCGGCACCCAGGCGGAGTGCGGAGGCGCCATGGTGGGCAAGATGCCCAACGTCCTATGGCCCGAGGGCTCCTTCATGGAGTCCCTAAAGGGGTGGCAATCGGGGTGGTTTTACATCACCGAGCCGTGCGACCCTGAATGGGTCGCAGCCCCTGAGTTCCGATCTGGACCCCCTACGCGGCTCACCTCCTGGAAAGAGACGGGCATGTCGTGGGGTAAAGAAGGAGAGCTGACCGGACTCCAAACATGCATCCCAACCCTGGTGGACAAGAAGCTCAAACTTGTCAACGTAGTCCAGGTTATGCTCATCCGCCGGATCCTCCCATGTCAACAACGGGCTTTCAACCTGTGGGAGTTCAACTCGGCACAGCATCGAACTCTGAGCAGACTCTTCGACACGACGTACGAATATGCCTGGAAGGTGCTTTTCAAGGGTGTCGAGGCCCCCGCATCCGCTACCGAGTATCGCGGATTCAGCACGCAGCGTCGCGCTCGTGCGGTAAGCTGTTTTAACCTTTTACAAGGTATTAGTTTTTCATAGTTTGACTCCATGCGGGATCTAAGCTCCCTTACCTTTGATAGGATTGGCAGGAGACGTCCGGACAGATCAACTGTTCGGCTCCTTTGCCCGAAGGCCTAGCGAATGCTCGCTTGGCGAAGCTGCTGGTTCCGGCACCCTATGTGGTGCCGGAGAAGAAGGCCAAGAAGAAGGCCACGGGGACTCGAAAGAGTGCCCGGCGCCTGGGGGTGTCGGATTCATCATCCGATGACTCCAAGACGCACTCCTCCCGTGAAGACGAGGAGGAGGAAGAAGAGACCTCTCCCCCTCCAGCGGGGGGAGAGAAGAAAAGGAAGGCCGCCCCAACTGGGGAGGCCGAAGGGTCCAAGAAGAGGAAAACCCTTCCTCCGGATGGCTCCACCAACACCGAAGATGGTGAAGAGGAGTGGCCGCACAGGGCCAAGCCCCTGGCGAGATCGTAAGCGTCCGGATACCAGAGTGATTCATAGTATTCCTCCATTGCATAGCTTTTCCTTATGTCGAACATGTTTATGCAGTCCACCCAAAGACCGGCTCGACATGTTGCGAGCGGTTCCCTGGATTCGTCGGATGTGAATTCACTTCCGACAGCTACCTCCCCCCACCCTACGGACGACGCCGAGGTGCTGTCTCGACAGGTTCCAAGCCAGGAGGAGGTGGCCCTGGAGGCGCCGCAAGGCGACCTCCCGGACTCCAGGCGTGAAGGGGGTAGAACCCCCAAGGGCTCTAATTCCGGCTTTGAGCCGGACACTGCGCCGGAACCTTCAACGGTTCCGGACTCCGGTAGGCAGCCTCCTTCCAAGAGGAGCAAGCCTACCGAGCCGGTGACCTCCATCCAACCGGAGGCACCGGACAATTTGCTGGAGACTCTTAACGGCGCCTCCATCGACGAGGAGCACCGCACTATTATGAGTGCTGTGATCCAGAAGGTTCAGTCCGCCAAGAGTGGACTGACTGAAGCCTGTGCCAGCCTTCTAACAGGCTTTGAGGTAAGTAAATAATATGTAAAAATATTACCGCATAGACAGTAGCCCCTGATGCTCTGTTCGGCGTTCGGAAAGAAAAGCCGAATAGAGGATCTAATAACATTCGCAGGAGTCTAACATAATCAAGTCAATATGCGTATGCAGGCTTCGCTGCTGGCCTCCGCCGCACTGACTGCGGAGGTGGATACGCTGAAGCAGAACCTCGAGCGGTCCGAGCAAGAGCTCGGCCTAGCCAAGCAGCAGCTCGAGGAGAAGGAAGATAAGAAATACCTTATTGAAATATGTGAAAGGTGCAATTGCAAAAAGTGACAGGATTAACGCGGCTATTATAGGGGCCACAACTGAGGTGGCGACCCTTAAGCAAACGCTATCCGAGGCCGAAAAGAGGGCGGCCACGGAGCGCACCGAGCGGGAGAAGCATGAGATGCAGGTTGGTGAGGTGCGGCAAGAGCTCCAGGCTCTCATGAAAAAACATGAGAGTTTGGAGCTTGACTCAAAGACGCGAGAGTCTGAGCTCGCGGCGGCCATTGAAGATGCCAAGTCTGCCAAGACCGAAGCCCAGAAGGCCCTCCAGGAGGTTGAGGCAATAAAAAAGATAGCGGCGGGTAAGGCATTCTTTATGCAAAGCAAGTACGTAAAAGTGAATTACTTGTCACTTACCCGAATCCAGAGCTCTCCAGGAGCATTCACAGACTTGCCCCATAGCGTGTCGGATGCCGCCGCCTTCTACCGAGCCGAGGAGGGAAGCTTGACAGAGAAGGTGTTCTGGTCTCAGTATGCTGAGGCCGAACACCCGGTGCCCTTAAGCGACCAGCTGAAACAGCTGGTCGAGCTCCATAAGGTGGCCGAACAGGCCATGAAGGGCCTCATAGTCCGGTTGTGGCCTGGAGAGGCCATGCCTGGTAGCTACTTCGGGCTGGTGAGGCGGCTGGTGGAGGCCTGTCCAAGGCTCGAAGTCATCAAGCGCTCTGTATGCATCGAGGGTGCCCGTAGGGCGCTTGCCCGTGCGAAGGTGCACTGGGGCAAGCTGGATGCTGAGAAGCTTGTGAAGGACGGGCCACCGCCGGGCAAGGAGCATCGCAAGCCCGAGATGTATTATGATGGCGTTCTGAAGGGTGCCCGCCTTGTGGCGGATGAATGTTCCATGAATGTAATTTTTTAGTAAACTCGCTCGTTTTGTCATGTGCGCTGAAAACTTGTTCATGTGCACTAAGCAATGCTTTTTGAATTTAAAATATTACCTTCTGTGCGGCCGTTTATCAAATTTGAGAGATGGCGAGTCGTCAGCTTCTGCCCCCATGGCACGAGTGCTGGGGTGTTCGGGATAAACATGAGCGCTCTTTTTCCCATTCTTGGGTCCTTCGAGGGAGGCACTCAACACAACGAACAAGGTAATCGGACTATAATGCTTGAACACTCTCACTTAGCCATAGAATTCTATAATTTTAAATTTCGGCGAAGCCCCTAGTGTTCGGAAGACCGAGTTCGGGGCGCTATCCACGCCTAGGCTGGACAAAGACGACTCCTCGCTCTAAGCGGCATAAGTCTTTAGGGACTCGAAAACCTCTCGAACAGCGACCAGCTCTCGCCTCATCATGACGGTCAGTTTTAGCTTTCTCTACTGAGGTGCTTAGCCTAACTCAACTGGGGCACAATCGCAGTAGTTCTCCTAGTACTACCTTAGCCGATATAACGGAACGTAAGGTACCAAAACATAGGAGCCGGGCAAACCCAACTATTGACCCAAGACATGATTCGGAGCCGATGCATATAATGCTATAAGTTCAGGGTGCCGCACTTGTGAAAGTGTTCGGACTTCTCACACCATGTTGTGGGGTACTTAAGCCCCTGGCGTATTGGCCGTACCAAAGTGTACGGGTGCAACATGTCATTAATGAACATATATTTGTAAAAAAGAGTAATGCAATAATAGACGAAAGCTATGCATTGTTTATTTAAAAAAGGCTGCGATCAAAGCAGGACGATACAAATAGTGCGATAAGCAAAAGATGGGACTATCAAATATGTCCTTTCCAGGGGCGAGCTGCGGAATGTTATGCGAAACAGGTATACTGCTCGTTATAGAGACCACCTTAGAGTTTCGTAGTGCGGCGTAGCTTTCTGCTTCCCTGGTTGTATCGTTTGTGCGGCAATTATACTGCCAGACAAGCCTTCCGAAGAATGGAGTCCTGAAAATAAGAGAAAATTAAGAAATCGGCAGCCCCTAGTGCGGTTTAAGCCGTGTTTCGGGCGTGCCGTGATGGTGCCCCTCCTCCTGTGCCCATGGTATTTCCAGAGCGTGGTTATGTACGCGCAACACTGGTTTCGCAAGTTCGCGAGGGCTGGGGTTGGGGCCGCATTGCTACGCTTGCTTGGAACGTGCCAGGCGGTCTTGTTGTAGGTTACTCCGGGCGCGCTTGATGGTGTCCAGACGTTTAATGGCCGGACTGGAGAATTGCCTTGAGAGGCTGCTTTGTACCTCCGCTGCGATAGCCGCCGTATGCTCCTCCGTTCGGAGAGGGCGTTTGGTGTTCCCATTGACCGTGATGACTCCTCGAGGGCCTGGCATCTTGATCTTGAGGTATGCGTAGTGCGGCACCGCATTGAACTTAGCAAATGCAGTTCGCCCAAGTAGTGCGTGATAGCCACTGCGGAATGGGACTATGTCGAAGATTAACTCCTCGCTTCGGAAATTATTCGGAGATCCAAAGACCACTTCAAGTGTAACTGAGCCTGTACAGTTGGCCTCTACACCTGGTATGACGCCTTTAAAGGTCGTTCTAGTGGGTTTAATCCTCGAGGGATCGACACCCATTTTCCGCACTGTATCCTGGTAAAGCAGGTTCGGGCTGCTGCCGCCGTCCATAAGGACTCTGGTGAGGTGAAATCCGTCAATAATTGGGTCTAGAACCAATGCGGCGAATCCGCCATGACGGATGCTAGTGGGATGGTCCCTTCGTTCAAAAATGATCGGGCAGGAAGACCATGGGTTGAACTTTGGGGCGACTGGCTCCATCGCGTATACGTCCCTTAGCGCACACTTCCGCTCCCTCTTGGGGACGTGGGTTGCGTATATCATGTTCACCATCCACACTTGTGGGGGAAAACCTTTCTGTCCACTGTTGTTCGGCGGCCGGGGCTCCTCCTCGTCATCGCTATGCAGCCCCTTGTCTCTGCTTTCGACATTTAACTTGCCTGCCTGCTTGAACACCCAACAATCCCTGTTGGTGTGATTGGCTGGTTTTTCGGGGGTGCCATGTATCTGGCATGAGCGGTCGAGTATTCGGTCCAAACTGGACGGGCCCGGAGTATTTCTTTTGAATGGCTTTTTCCGCTGACCGGGTTTAGAGCCTCTGAATCCGGCATTAACTGCCGTATCCTCAGCGTTGTCACCGTTAATGCGGCGCTTTTGCTTGTTGCGACGCGACCTGCCACTGTTGTTCTTGGTATCCGAATTACCAGGGCTCTTGGTCATGTTATTGCTGCGAGCTAGCCAGTTGTCTTCTCCCGCGCAAAAGCGGGTCATAAGTTTCGTGAGGGCTGCCATAGATTTCGGCTTTTCCTGTCCTAGGTGCCGTGCAAGCCACTCGTCGCGGATGTTATGCTTGAAGGCTGCTAGGGCCTCTGCGTCCGGACAGTCGACAATTTGATTTTTCTTGGTTAGGAACCGTGTCCAGAATTGTCTGGCCGATTCCTCTGGCTGCTGAATTATGTGGCTTAGGTCATCGGCGTCTGGTGGTCGCACATAAGTGCCCTGGAAATTGTCGAGGAATGCGGCTTCCAGGTCCTCCCAACAACCAATTGATTCTGCTGGCAAGCTGTTAAGCCAATGCCGAGCTGGTCCTTTAAGCTTGAGTGGGAGGTATTTGATGGCGTGTAGGTCATCACCGCGGGCCATGTGGATATGAAGGAGATAGTCCTCGATCCATAGCGCAGGATCTGTTGTGCCATCGTATGATTCAATGTTCACGGGTTTGAAACCCTCGGGGATTTGATGATCCATTACTTCATTTGTGAAGCATAGTGAGTGTGCGGCGCCTCTGTATTGGGCTTTATCACGACGCATCTCAAACGAGCTTTGTCTACTGTGTTCGGCCCGGCCGGATTTACTGTATCCGGCGTGACGAGTACCGTCTCATGCCATGGGGCGCCCACGCGATCCATAGATCGATCTTGTTTGCCTTGCCTTGTCCTCCAATATGTCTCGCAGGTCTGGCGCATTTTCCCATGCCTTGGTATTTTTGAGCGGCACCGGGGTGCAGCTTGAGTGGAGGGCCGAGAGGCCTCTCTGTCGCGGCCACGGGGTGGCCAGTCGGCCGCATCATGCGCTGGTGATGTAGGTTTAGGTGCTTCCTCCTCTAATTGGGGTAGCAACCTGTGCTTTGGGTAGCTCTTGGAGGGGCGTTCGAGTTCATACTCTTCGGCCGCAAGGACTTCAGTCCATCTGTTGGCTAGCAAATCTTGATCAGCTCTAAACTGTTGCTGTTTTTTCTTGAGGCTGCTCGCCGTGGCCATAAGCCTGCGTTTGAAATGCTCTTGTTCAACGGGATCCTCTGGCACGACAAATTCGTCGTCGTCGAGGCTTGCCTCGTCTTCGGAGGGAGGCATATAATTATCGTCCTCGACCTCTCTGTCTGCCGCTCTCTCATGAGGGCTGGCTTCTCTATCCTCCTGTGCTGAATCTTGCTAGAGGTGGTTGTCTTCGGCACTGTCCTGGGTGTTATTATCTCCCATGCCGGAATCACCGTTTTTGTTTTGGCGGGATTTAGAGCGGCGCCGCTGACGCCAGCGCTTAGGCTGCTTCTTGGAGGGGTCATCCTCCGCTGTTCCATCGCCATTGCCTTCTTTTGGGGTGTCCACCATGTATATATCATACGACGAGGTGGCTTTCCAGTGCCCTATAGGCGCTGGTTCTTGATCGTCTCCTGCATCGGCGTCCATACCGTCGATGTCTTCGGAGTCGAAGTCGAGCATGTCGGTTAAATCATCGACAGTGGCTACGAAGTGGGTGGTGGGTGGGCTTTGAATTTCTTCATCATCCGCATCCCAACCTTGCTGACCATAGTCCGGCCAGGGCTCTCCTGACAAAGAGAGAGACTTTAGTGAATTCAGAATATCGCCGAAGGGCGAGTGCCCAATCGGGTTCGATCGGTCGGGGCGCGGAGGGCTCGGAGTCTGGAGAGGAGTCTGGATCCTTGGAGTCACGGGCTTCGCAGAGAATAGGGATGGTGTTCGGCTCGATCGCCATAGAGATTGCAGCCCCGAGGCGGTGTCTAACCACCCATCCTCGATTGGTGTGATCGGCTCCAAGCTAGGGGTCGGAGTGGACACAGGTGCGGCTTCCAGGGCACTGTTCGGCGGCAGAGCTAAATCATGTCCATTGTAACAGTGCGGCGCGCTCGGCTGTGGCTCGAATCTGTCGAAGATCAAGTCTCCGCGGATGTCGGCCGTGTAGTTCAAACTTCCAAATCTGACCTGATGGCCAGGGGCATAGCTTTCGATCTACTCCAGATGACCAAGCGAATTGGCCCGCAGTGCAAAGCCACCGAATACGAAGATCTGTCCGGGGAGAAAAGTCTCACCATGGATCGCATCGCTGTTGATGATCGGAGAAGCCATTGGGCCTAAAAGTGACGACACGGAGGAACTCTCAATGAAAGCACCAATGTCGGTGTCAAAACCGGCGGATCTTGGGTAGGGAATCTCGAACTGTGCGTCTAGGCCGGATGGTAACAGGAGGCAGGGGACACGATGTTTTACCCAGGTTCGGGCCCTCTTGATGGAGGTAAAACCCTACGTCCTGCTTGATTAATATTGATGATATGGGTAGTACAAGAGTAGATCTACCACGAGATCAGAGAGGCTAAACCCTAGAAGCTAGCCTATGGTATGATTGTTGTTCGTCCTATGGACTAAAACCCTCCGGTTTATATAGACATCAGAGAGGGCTAGGGTTACACAGAGTCGGTTACAATGGTAGGAGATCTACATATCCGTATCGCCAAGCTTGCCTTCCACGCCAAGGAAAGTCCCTTCCGGACACGGGACGAAGTCTTCAATCTTGTGTCTTCATAGTCCAGGAGTCCGGCCGAAGGTATAGTCCGGCTATCCGGACACCCCCTAATCCAGGACTCCCTCAGACATCATCGGGCTGAACGTGTGCTGAACTCGGAGGTGCCCGTGCGTTCGGTACTTGATCGGTCGGATCGTGAAGACGTACGACTACATCAACCGCGTTGTGCTAACGCTTTCGCTTTTGGTCTACAAGGGTACGTGGACAACACTCTCCCCTCTTGTTGCTATGCATCACCATGATCTTGCGTGTGCGTAGGAATTTTTTTGAAATTACTACGTTCCCCAACAACAACTAGTTAGAGCCAAGGCATCGGGTCTGAGTAGCAAGCAGAGGGGAGGTGGATCCACAAGCTCGAATGAATGTCCTATCTGCTAGTCACATATCTACCGGTCACCGGCCATCTTAGTAGTAAGCGTAGTGAGGTGGATCCAGTGGCTATCTGAGTAGCAAGCGGAGGGGAGGTGGATCCAGTGAATAAAAATGAATGTTTTTTTGTAAATCAAATCAAACATTTCAAGGTACCCGCTCAAATTTTTTTAAATACATGTTGGATATTATTAAAATGCACAATGTACATTTTGTAGATATATAGTGAGAAGTTTTAAACACATGTTGAACATTTTTTAAAAGTGACATGAATGTTTTCTTAAACGTGCATGCATATGTTGAAGTGCTAGAATATTTTTTGAAAATGTCACGAACATCTTTTTATATGTTATGAATTTTCTCTTAGGGGATGTACCTAAGGGGTGTGCCATGACACACCTAGAATTTTAGGAAATATTTTTTTACCATGTAGTAATAATTAGCTGCTTGTTTTGAGGCCATCTCCCTTGCTTCCCAGTGGTCTGTGTTGCTAATTGCGATTTAAACATATTGCCTTGAAGTGGTAAAGCTGATCAAGGAAGGAGTAGATGACTGGTTGGAGCATATGATGATGGTTAGAGACATTATTGCTCTTCTTCAGGATCGTGGTGAATTCTTAATCAAGCATGTGAGGAGAGAACAAAACGTTGTTATTCACTTTTTAGCAAACTTTGGTCGAATTAAGAAGCGCACTACATAATGGTTTCGATCGGGTCCAGACGAGGTCCCGAAACTATGTAATGCAGACTTGGTTGTTGCTTGATGACTCAATTCACCTTTTCCTTGCAAAAAAACTGATTTTCAAGGCCCATCCAAACCAATTGAAATAAACCTCTTTTTAAAACAAAGTGTGCACACACTCCATTTTTTTCTGGATCCGTCCCTGCTTTGGATCATAACACTTTAACTACCAGAAACTAAGCCCACACCCACAACAAATGATGCAAATCCCAATTTGGTATATGGTGCAATATCATGCAAATCTTCTTTACAAGTTAAACTTTGCACGTTGGCATTGGAAATCCAAGCTTGGAATTTAGTACTGCTAATCAGTTGTGTGATCTTAAGAAAACACCATGCTTCTAAATTACTCTAAACAACAAAAAGGTCACAAGACGTGTAGCAAACCCCACATAAATCGGATGTTCTAGGGGAACTAGCAAAAGTGATGAAAACCAAATATTATTAGTTTGTCATCTTCTAGGGGTAGCGTTGGATATGCCGCAGTTTCATGTGTTGGATCATAAACTTTAATTAGACCACAAGTTAAGCCCACACCCCATGGCAAGTGATGCAAATCCCAATTAGGATTTGTCATGCAATATCATGCAAATCATCTTTTCTAGTTAAAACTTTACACATTGGTATGGCTATCTCAAACTTGGAATTTAGTACTACTAATTAGTTGTATGGTGAAAATCCTAATTATGCTATGCCATGCACATCTTCTTTACTAGTTAAAACTTTACAGGTTGGCACCACTATCTTAAGCTTGGAATTCAGTATTGATAATCAGTTGTGTGATCTTAAGAAAACAACATGCTTCTAAATTACTCTAAACAACAAAAAGGTCACGAGACGTGTAGCAAACTCCACATAAATCGGATGTTCTAGGGGAACTAGCAAAAGTGATGAAAAGCACATATTATCAGTTTTATCATCTTCTAGGGGTAGCGTCGGATCTGCAGCAGTGTCATTCGTTGGATCATAAACTTTAATTTGACCACGAGTTAAGCCCACACCCCACGGAAAATGATGCAAATCCCAATTAGGATTTGTCATGCAATCTCATGCAAATCCTCTTTTCTAGTTAAAACTTTACACATTGGTATAGCTATCTCAAGCTTGGAATTTAGTACTACTAATTAGTTGTATGGTGAAAATCCTAATTATGATATGCCATGCGCATCTTCTTTACTAGTTAAAACTTTACAGGTTGGCACCGCTATCTTAAGCTTGGAATTCGGTATTGCTAATCAATTGTGTGATCTTAAGAAAACACCATGCTTCTAAACTACTCTAAACAACAAAAAGGTCACGAGACGCCACATAAATCGGATGTTCCAAGGAAACTAGCAAAAGTGATGAAAAGCACATATTATCAGTTTGTCATGTTCTACGGGTAGCGTCGTATATGCCACAGTGTCATCTGTTGGATCATAAACTTTAATTTGACTATAAGTTAAGCCCACACCCCACGGCAAGTGATGCAAATCCCAATTAGGCTTTGTCATGCAATATTGTGCAAATCCTCTTTTCTAGTTAAAACTTTACACACAGGGATAGCTATCTCAAGCTTGGAATTCAGTACTACTAATCAGTTGTGTGATGCAAATCCTAATTATGCAATGACATGCACATCTTCTTTACTAGTTACAACTTTACAGGTTGGCACCACTATCTCAAGCTTGGAAATAGTATTGCTAATCGGTTGTGTGATTTTGAGAAAACAAACAATGCTTCTAAAACGATCAGTTAAAAGGTTACGAGGGGCGTAGTGATCTCCCACAAATCCAATGTTCTACAAAACTCAGACGTACGGGAATAACAAACCACAAGCACCAGCTAACTCGAGATAGGATAAGTTCAGGTTTCTTACATATATACGAAATGACACGACGATGAATAATTAAACAAGAGACAACAAACCACTTATCTTGCTTTATGGCGCAGATGCTTCGAACCTGCTTTGCATATCTTGGGCTTGTTGCTCCCGTTAAATAGCCACAAATCAGCCATGAAAACAACACTTCCCAGTCATCCGATTTCCTCTCAACTCTAACAAAAGCCCAGCGAACCTCCACCCCAGCCATGGCAACCACCCTCGCCACTGACGTTCGCCTCTCCATTGCGCACCAAACCCGCTTTGCCTTCCGCCTCGCCTCCGCTATCTCATCCAACCCCGAGTCTACTATCAACAATGCCGCATTCTCTCCGGTCTCCCTCCATGTCGCGCTTAGCCTCATCACCGCTGGCGCGGGGGGCGCCACCCGCAACCAACTCGCCACGACACTGGGAGAAGGCGAGGTTGAGGGACTCCACGCGCTTGCTGAGCAGGTGGTGCAGTTCGTGCTCGCCGACGCGTCCAGTGTCGGTGGTCCGCGCGTCGCCTTCGCCAACGGCGTTTTCGTGGACGCGTCGCTGCAGCTCAAGCCATCCTTCCAGGAGCTCGCAGTGTGCAAGTACAAGGCCGAGGCCCAGTCCGTGGACTTCCAAACTAAGGTGATCCCCCTTCCTTGTCTAGCTCCTTCTCGAAATGATGGCAAGGTTTTTACCAGTAAACAAATACAGAGTAAAATAATTTGTCCGTTATCTATGGCATAATTATGTACAGTGTAAAATCACTTTGAGGCTTAAGTATGTCATGCAATTGTTTCTCCCAAAGGTACCGTGTTCATGTTGACATTTAGCTAAACCTCATAACTGTTCAAGATTTGTTATAGTCCTTTCCATTGAAATTTAGCAGTTATTTCTACACCACTGTTTTTAACACTAGAAGTTTAGAACAGTTTCCAACTTTCTATAGGTACATACATATAGTATTTCGGCCGGTTGGGTAAAATAAAATAGATTCGACTTAATATATCCTACTTTTAAACCGTGTCCAACTTAATTATTGAATCGAAACTGCTGTGCACACGATGTTTTCTGGCCGATATGCACCCGACACTTGAATCCAGCGGGGTAGAATTGATGGCCAACTGCATCCAATGGTGGCCGCTGTGTGTCGGTCGTCAATCGGGCACAACTTTGTCGTTCGCATAGCAGCGTTCTTATTGAATTGTAGTTGTTGTTTACATAAATTTATGATACTTTGGTAACATTCATCGTTGTGCTGTCATATTGCTTATTGTACTCCAGAGTAGCATACATATAGGAATATGTATAATCGATCTCTATGAGCTGAACTCCCTTAGGTATTGCATAATATTGCTTCGAGATGTTGTGATGACCATTTAATCAATTTCATGTGCACATATGAAAAAAAAACTGTCATCCATGGTTGCATGTGATGATTTTACTATGTGTGGGAGAAACCTTACTATATATAAAAATGCTTTACAAAACATTAGTATTCCGCTTTGCATACTCGGCACAACTATAGTATTTCATACGTTGAGAGGATTTGTTTTTCAAACTTTGGTGGCGCAACAGTATTTTCAATTTATTTTCATTACATAATTGACCTTTCTTTATTTTGCCTTGGTCTAGGCCGCAGAAGTTACTGCTCAAGTGAACTCATGGGTAGAGAAAGTCACAACCGGTCTCATCAAAGATATTCTCCCCGCAGGATCTATTGACAATAACACTAGACTTGTTCTTGGCAATGCCCTTTATTTCAAAGGAGCTTGGACAGATCAATTTGATCCACGTGGAACAGAAATCGACTACTTCTACCTTCTTGATGGGAGCTCAATTCAAACACCATTCATGTACAGCTCAGAAAAACAATACATTTCTTCTTCTGATGGCTTGAAGGTACTGAAGCTTCCTTACAAGCAAGGTGGGGACAAGAGGCAGTTCTCCATGTACATCCTTCTTCCAGAAGCACGAAGTGGTATCTGGAGCTTGGCAGAAAAGTTGAGTGCCGAACCAGAGTTCCTGGAGCAGCATATCCCAAGGCAGAAGGTTGCACTCAGGCAATTCAAGCTCCCCAAGTTCAAGATATCATTTGGAATTGAGGCATCTGATTTGCTCAAAGGTTTGGGTCTGCAACTGCCATTCGGTGCTGAAGCAGATCTTTCAGAAATGGTGGATTCCCCAATGGCACAGAACCTCTACATCTCATCCATTTTCCACAAAGCATTTGTCGAAGTGAACGAAACAGGAACCGAGGCTGCAGCAACAACTATTGCTAAAGCAGTCCTGCGACAAGCACGACCGCCCTCGGTCTTGGATTTCATCGCGGATCATCCTTTCCTCTTCCTTATCCGGGAAGACACTTCCGGTGTGGTTCTATTCATCGGTCATGTGGTCAATCCCCTCCTATCATCATAATGTGCTTGCTCTGAAGTGTCTTGTCATTTGCCTCAGCTGTTACATGTAAGGGGAGGGTTTGGACAATCAAGCATGCTGCCCATGCAATAAATCCAATAAAATGTTCTATGCTTTTGATGAATATTAAGCTCGTCTGTCGGCATATTATTTTTGTGGGAACTTTCTGTATCGAGGATTGGACCACCTTGACCCAGAATATAGCTATGCCACTACCTGCGAGATTGGGAGGTAGAGGCGGTTCAACACACTCATTTTCACCTTTTTTTGTTTGAAAGGAATAGAAAAAACACAATCAAGTCAAAGTCAAAACACATGAAATTGTAACTAGATTCTTGTCAAACATTGCAAAAAAGTGGTCCAAGTGGATGGTAAAGTTCCTTTTTCTTTAAAAGTGAGATTAAAGGAATTCCCACCACTTTTTCTTTGCTCAATTCACTGAACCAAATACATAAATAGTGCTGCTGAATGAAAGAAAAAAAAATCCATTTTCCAAGCATGGGCCAAGGCTCGCCAATTACTGAACCACCAATCGTCCTACAACCGGAGCCGGACGCCATTCAGCTGTTGATAGGAGTGGAGATCAAGCCTTAGAACAAGCAGGCAGCAAAAGGCGGTGGCCGCTGCCATGGGTTGCTGTGCAACCAAAGACATTTCCAAGCTCGTCCTCAAGCCAAGCAATCCAACAACATTTTGGTACTACCAGCAGCAGAGATTCGAGATTGAAGTCTCCGCATAGCATACAACATGGAAACACGGAGCATAAGCACTCTGTACCAATCAGTTGCATGAAAGACACAGAGAGAATGAAACTGGAGGCGGCAATGAGCTGACAGAGGCAAAGCCTATGCCACTGCCTTATTCATGAGGCCAAGCAAGTTGCTGCTTGTCCTACAATTATTCAGGTACGCAAGGAAGTTACCAAACTGGACAAATAAATAAATCTATCCTACAAGTCTACATCGCAGTTGACAGAACATGCTTGCTGCCTAGAAGATGGACGGAGCCTGCACCGCACCGGTAAGCCATTCCGCTGCCCAGCAACCCGAATAAGAGCTCTAGATACCTGCAGAACAGTCTCATTTGTCAAACCAATTGTACCACTGATTGATTAGGCAAAAGCCATTAAAGTAATAATATGTCAAAGCATTTGCATTACTTAAAAGCATAAACATCAACTTCATCATTACAAGCCGGCAACAAAATCAGAAACCGTATGAGAACTCTAGATACCTGCGGAAACAGTCACTTGTCAAACCAATTTGTACCACTGGTTGATAAGGCAAAAGCCATTAAAAGTCAAAGTTTGTATTGCTTGCGGAACTTATATCAAACCTCCAAAGGTGGAACAAAACCGACACCAAATCAGAAAAGATTCAAAAAAAGATAGAAAAAGACTGCCTCATGGGCATACGAGGGATTCATGGAGTTGAAAGCAGATACATCTGCCTTCTAGCCCAAAGTCACATGTTTTTGAAGTGTAAGAAATAGCCAGTTACTAATTAAAAATTTTAAATCAACCAAATCATGCAGTAGAAGCCTCAAACAAGGGATCATGCATCGTACTACAAACTGATACTTCCATCGGTCCAAAATAGACATTACCTTTTCAAACACTCTACAGCATTAAAAATATAACAACTGCCAAAAGGTCCTCTGGAAGGCGAAGTCACCCGCTTCTTCATTTGGTGGACCTTCAGCATCGCTGTTGTACTGCCAACCATCTCGAGCACCAGAAGCTGAAAAACCTGGTCTGCGCAGCATCAGGAGATGGCCAAGCATCTTTGTGTGTGATGCACGTAGATCTGCCAGATTTGGCTGAACAATCCTCACTGGTCTGGCCATGGCAGCAACGCTGCGATCTTGTGTACTGGACACTATGCAGCATGGTGGCTATCAAGGAAGAAGAAGGCGCACAAGGACCGGCGCAGGGATTTCTGTGAGGAAGAGCAGCGCATTCTAAGGCGAGAGCACATACATGGACACGGTGTTGGCCAAGAATAAATTGGAGGCAGATAGACGTCATCATGCTTTCAACAATAATTCGCACTAACCACAGTGGAGGCAGTAGAGCCTTCGTTCCATGTTGTTTTGGTTCTTATTGTGATCTCCCTCTCCTTAAGAGTGAATTAGCCACACATGGCTTTCTTGTATCGAATCAAAACCTTCTTCTCTTCTTATAATGAAACATGCGCAGAGTTTTTGGAACTTCGCTCAGAAAAGTAAGTATCATAACTATCCAAAATGAGCATCAATGTGGAAGGGCGTAGTTATAAGCGTGTATATTGCTACTTATCAAATATTTACATCAAGGTGACAACTTTAGAATCACAATAGGACGTGATACATCCCACGAGCTATAGGGAGGAAAGGGGGTTGTGTTCCATTCTATTACATACTGCATAGCACGACAGCATTCTCATCTATGTGCAATTAAGAACATATGCACAAATTGGGAATGGGAAATGTCCAAAGCTATCAGCCATCCGAGGAGCCACAAGGAGGAAACAACCAAACATTAGAGCAGTAGCACTAGGGACGAGGCAAACCGGTAGCAAGGCAGCTGGATGGAATGTAGGCTAAGCAAAAGAGTTCGTCCAGGAGAGAGGATAGGAGGTATGAGAGAGCAGCTGAGGAAAGGAATGGAGCTGCAGGGTAAGCCTCATAAAAGGTGAATAGAGGAAGCAGCATCAGGATAAAAGAGCCCAGTGGCAGCTTGCCATAATAGCATTACGGAAGGAGGGAACAGCTGAGCAAAGGGTCGTCGGGAATTAGTCCTCACTCAAAATTTAATTATTCAAAAATGGTCGTAAAGGGAACATTTCTGTAACAAAAACAAAAGGTAACGGTTATGATCCCTAAACTGAAATACGAAGATAAGCTTCCATTACCTGTAAACCAATGTTATAAAGTCACCTTATGCATTGCATTGCTCAGAAATTTGGCTTCATCAGGTTCACCACCAATGCCATGTCTACAAGCATAAGCCAAACAACCAATGATATTTAGACCAAAGATATGATGGGATAACAACGAGATATTTACACAAGACAAAATTGAGAGAGGAAAAACACATTTTTCAACATTGGAATAGATAAACACAAAAGCACATCTATTGCCTTGCAAAGAATATTTCTGAGAACGGTATATATACTAAGTAACCTCCTAAAACACAATGCCATGCACATAATATTAGCTGATTAGAAAGAGTTATTCTAATCTTGCCCTGTGTTATCTGAAGTTGACAAAATATAATGTATTCAAACCAAAAAAAATTAAGAACAAAGAAATAACGACAATTCAGAGTTAAATAACTTTAGCTTGAAAAGATGAAACAAACTCAATTCACTTATCCTCTAGTACAAATATACTGTGGCACTTGCGAATCTTCAATAAGTGGTAAAAATGAACAATTATCTTGTCAAGATCAAACTAAGCCTTCATTATGGATTTAAGTTAGCAAGATTACTATAAACAAAAAATGGACCAGAGGATATAACTAGTTTTAAGCCTTTACATGTGACAATTGAGCTACCCATTTGGGCATTTCACTGTTGCAGTTGGTTCAAGCTTAGTTTTCCTGTTTCCAGCTGGTATTAATCTCGAGGGAAAGTAAATCACTGGCATCATATGGCTTTTGCATAACAATACATTTCTTGTTCATCAAATAGACTTAACATATAGTGCTTGCTACCTCTGGGTTGAACCACATAGTTTGACAATCATCATCATCATCATAACAATAATAATATGATAAACATTATGATTATCTATTCAAATAACCCATCAAGCAGCAAAATAACAGTTGACAGATATTCAATTTATATTATTAGTCTAACAACAAGGGGTTAAAAAATTCATCAATCAATTATAGAAAATTACTTGGGCATTTACCTGCAGTGTAGACACTTGTGAATGGATGAACCAAACAGTAAAATGTCTGTATGGGAGGCTTGTACACTTCCAGTGACTCAAGCTGGACCATGAAAATGCCGTGATACGTCCATATAAACACCACATTATTGTCCTCGCAATACCCGAGCATCATTGGGCCCATTTTCCTTTTATCTATATAAAGAAGTTCCTCCAATCTAATAGTCTTCCCCAGCACCCATGAAACAACACCATCACGGTCGATCTTCCTTTTCCACAAATGGAGGTTGGCGTCTAACAGCTCAAGGACGCCAAGCTCACCACCGTCCACGGGCATAGCCCGGAAGGTCCGGCTGCCATTCCTACTACACTTACCCAAGCAGGGTAAGTGTATGACAGCCAGGTGTTGTGTATCCAAATCAAATTGAAGGATGGCAGCTACCTCCCAAGCAATTGAGCAAAGGGACCAGTAGAGGGAATTCCCGACCAGGGTACTGGAAACACGCATCTCAATCATGGTGGTTACGCCGCTCGTAAAATCCGCGGATACCCAGATTGGATCGCCCCATTTGCCGGTCTCGGACGAGTAAACGCAGGCGAACAGCCGCTTGTTCTGCCTGTCGACGCCGGTCAAGACCGCCTGGAACCGGAAGGGGCGATCGTCGAGGATTCCGGCGGTGCGAAGGACCGCCCCGTTTAAGATCTCGGTGCCCTGGCCGTCGTCGATCACCCAGGGGATGAGGAAGCGGTGCTGGTCGCCCGTGACGGGGTCCCACACGAGGACCTCGATGTCGAAGCCCGCCGGGTCGATGAGGAGCACGAGGCCGTCGCGGCAGCCGATGTTGGAGCGGCCGCTGCCGTCGTGGAGGCGCAGGGAGAAGCGCTCGACCGGGACGCGGTCGGGGTGATCCAGGATAGGGGTGAAGGAGAGGACTTCGGGGGCGTCCGGGGCGGGGTTCGGGGCGTCGGGTTTGCGGCTCACCTCCTCGAAGAAGCCGATCAGGGGAGGTGGGCTGCGGAGGTGGTGCGCGCGGAAGCGGCGGACGAAGCGGCGGTCGGTGACGAGGCGGCGCCAGCTTTTGCAGACGAGAGAGGCGCGAGGGAGGGCGGACGGCAGCGGGGCTAGCCGGACGAGGATCTCCGGGAGGAGGTTCTCGTCCTCCAGCGGGGCCGCCACCTCCGGCGCCGGCGAGCTGGGGAGGTCGCCGCAGGTCATCTCGCCCAACAAACTCCTCTGGGAAACCGATCAGAACAGACCAAGTCGAGCAGTCATCTCATCTTACGTGGGCGTGGGCCTAGGAGTCGGTTCGAAGGCCCATTAGGCCCACCAACCAGAGACGCGACCGGATCACTGCGTGCAGCGGCCGATCTGATCAGAGCCGTCCACCTCCGCAGCACCCAAGCCCTATAAGAACGAGGCGAGAGCCCCCGCCGCCAATCTTCCACACGCTTCCGCCGCCGCCGCTGCCGACGACGACGCTAACCGACCGAGCGCGAGCACCGCCGCCGCCGCCGCCGCCATGGTTTGTCCCTCGCCTGTGCTCCTCCCCCGTCCACCTACCTTAGGATGCGATTTCCTGCTAGAGGATCACTTTGCGACTGCGGTAGATGCGCTCGTGTTTACCAATTGTTGCCTCTTTTTCTCCGCGGCTCACGCGCTGGTGCTTGTGGGTTCTCTGTGATGATCAACACCGATTAGATGTCCGACCCAACCCATTCCGCTAAAACATGGGGACAAAACGAGGCATTTGTCTGAGAGAACACTGGTTCTGTTATGCCTTTGCCCTGTCATGCTGCTGCTTGAATTCCATGTGCTTATTGTGTAAGAGTAGAGTGCTATTTTGATAGTTCTCTGTGATGATGAAAATAGATGACGAGTCTGATATAATCCATTCAGTTACACCATGTGGAAATCTAGGCATTTGTCTGAGAGAGCATTGATTGCTTAGCCATTTCCTTTGCTCACTTTTTCCACCATTTTTGTATAATTGCGTTGGTGGCATGATGAGGAAGGCAATTCTTGTCTGATCTATTTGATGATTAAATCCTCCTACTCATTCTGAATGTCAAACCGACTGCAGATCTCTACTTTGCTGAACTAGTTGTGTAGATATCATAGAATAGTTGTTTCCTCTTTGCCTTTGAAATTAACTTCAGTTTGGGAAATGATGAAGAACAATTGGCCCGTGTTTCTGAAAACCATGTGATGATGTCTAAAAGCACAGAATTGAATTATATTCTCTCTGTGCACGCTGGATTTTTGTGCACTGATGAGCTGTATTTTAGCTTAATTTAGTACTGCTCTAGGTTTCTAGTTACTGTGTATGAGATGTGCTTTAGATATGTATAAGCTGGTACTAGTTTATATCAGGCAGCTGGTCTTTTTTCAAAGATGGAATGGACTGATTGTCGTGTCAGAAACAAGTCTTATTTAGTTTTTAGTATGTGTTTAGATCGACTATAGTTTGTATTTATGCATCTTTCATTCTGTCATATTATGAACGTGCTTCATGCAACTTCACATTACGTGATACATCTAAAACCCACTGCAGTTGGCCATATTGTGGAGTATTAGTGATTTTGTTTGGTGTGTTTGACATCCGAGCTTTTTATTCTTAGCTAACCTAAAACTAAACTTACAGCCATTGTTTGCATGTATTGCCCCAAGCAGACCATCTGCCATTAATTACTTCTTTCTTACCATGTGATAATATGATTTTGTTATGCAAGTAATGCTGCAATTTCAATTCTTACTGTTTAATGTTTGCTATTTTAATTATTGGGGTCCTATGATGGCATGAAATCTTTGAGACCTGATTATCCTTGTGATGACAACCATAAGCATGTTTCTGAGGAGCTAATTGTTTATTGTACTAGTGGCTTTTTTAGTATTTCTTGAACATTTACTGAACTTGTTTCTAGAGCTACTTTTTTAGCTATTGCAGTGTCATCTGAAACTGTATGCAGTTTCATGCAAACCCTGTTTTAACATTAGTTATGTTGCGAATGCTAAATAGGTGAACGTTCCGAAGACCAAGAAAACCTACTGCAAAAACAAGGAGTGCAAGAAGCACACCCTTCACAAGGTCACTCAATACAAGAAGGGTAAGGACAGCCTGTCTGCCCAGGGAAAGCGTCGTTATGACAGGAAGCAGTCGGGATATGGTGGTCAGACCAAGCCCGTTTTCCACAAGAAGGTATGGCAACATCTTTGCGTGTGATTGTCAATCGATCTGATTTGTCTATCAATTTCATTGCCATCTACTTATGGTGTGTCTGGTTAGTGTAAAATCAGATAAAGATTAAAGCCAGTTGGGAAATGCTAATTACGTGACCTTTTCTTCAGGCAAAAACCACCAAGAAGATTGTGCTGAAGCTGCAGTGCCAGAGCTGCAAGCACTACTCCCAGCGCGCCATCAAGGTCTGTTCCTTTTTTTCTTGAACTGAACATTTATTTTTGTTCCGTTATGCTTTGCTCAGTCTGTCTTTATTCCTTTGCAGAGGTGCAAGCATTTTGAGATCGGTGGAGACAAGAAGGGCAAGGGAACATCCCTCTTCTAGATTGCTTTCACCTATCTGTAGTCATTGTGTTCAAGAACTATTACTACTTGTCGTAATGTTTTGATGTTATGAGTTGAATCAATCATGTATCCAAACCCCTTTATCTGGCATTTGAGCAACGATCGACTTGGCAGAATGATCTTTTGTAGCTTGAATCCTCTTTTAATCTCAGGCATTGCCGTAACGTGGATATGGATGTCCTGTGCCCCGATCGGTATAATTTGAGCTTTGCTCCCGCTGTTTATATGCTGTTGGAGGACAGATGTATGATAACTGTTCCAGGCAGGAGTAGAAAAATCCTAGTGTGGACAGTGTCAGCGAGATGATTTGTGATTAATCCTGAGGGAATGAATCCTAAGGCGTGGGCTGTTTATATGCTTGCTGTCTGGGAGTTTCAGATATGTGAGGTTTTCTTTTGGCGAGTTCTTATGTCTATATGTTTGTTCGAGTTATTTTTTCTGAAACGGAGGCAGAGTTTGCCTCATCTATTAATTAAACAGAAGAGAATTGCTCATGTTAATTACGGAAAACCGGGCAAAAACAGGAACAACGAGGACCAAGCCCACTCCCAAAGACAAGCACATTCAGGGCAAATCCCATCCTAATCGACAACATGTCGACCTGTGGCCGCTCCGACTTTGACGAAGAACTCAGAAGAACAAAACTAGACGAAAGTTGTTGCCGAACGGGCCACTTGCAGCCAGTCATCGTATACCATAGGGTCTCGCCGCCGCAGCTTCGACTCCACAGCAACAAACAAACCGAGGCAAAACCGCGGACACGGCGGAGAAGAGCCGACTACCGCAACCATTGTCGCGTCACCAACATCGCTCCCACCATCATCGTTGCCACAAAAGCCTGGTCGCCACAGAGATCCTCTCGGGGTTGTCGCCCCGACATCTACCGCTCCGTCGCGCCCAGTGCACTCCACCGGCACCGCCTTCCGAGGTCGCTGCCCCGACATACCACCGCTCTACTCGAGCAGCAACGCCGCACAGCCCAGCTGCTCGCAGCCCACGCTGCTCAGGGCAACCGCTCGCAGACCACGAATATCGCACCATATCCGGGGCCGCCGCCCCGACATAGAGTCAGACCGCCCCCTCTGGGGCGCATCGACCGAGCCGACACCCCCACCGCCCAAGCGGGACAAGGATGCCACCCAACCAATGTCGAGAGCGAGCCACACCTTTGTTGAGGCATATCTCTCTCGATGTAGTTTTGGTGATTGATGATAACATGTTTGCGGACTAATCGTGTGCTTTGAGTATTTCACAGATTCATCCTTGGCACGAGACGATTTCTTCCCTTCGGAGTGTCATTCAAGACGATGTAGCTCTTTCGTTTCTCTTTCGGTGGTCTAGTTGCGTAGAGGGCACCGTACTATCAAGAGGGGGTCCGCTGGGTTATTGCTTGGGTGGAATCAACACGTACACACCAGCTTCTCACTCTCAAAGCTCTTCCACTTAGTTGGAGAGATCTCTTCTCTTTTGTGTCCTGTCTGGGTTCCAGCGGTAGTACCGTGCAACCTAGCGGTAGTACCGTCGAGGAGTCACAAGCGGCAGTACCGCTCCGCAGCGGTAGTACCGTCGGTGACTCCACAGCAGTACTACCGCTGGCCTGCCTGGCACCACCGCCTCGTCCTCAGCCTCGACGGAGAGATCCTCTCTCTCTCTTGTCTGTGTCCCAGCGGTAGTACCGCACTACCCAGCGGTAGTACCGCCGAAGGGTCACAAGCAGCAGTACCGCTCCGCAGTGGTAGTACCGCCCGTGACTCCGCAGCTGTACTACCGCTAGTCTGTCTGTCTCCTACCGCCTCGACTCGAGGGCTCCTTTTCTCGTGTCGGGTTTTGCGGCACTAGTTGCGGCAGTAGAGGCGGTAGTACCGTTTCGGAGCGGTAGTACCGCCCTTACCACCGCGGTAGTACCGCTCTGGGTCCAGATCCCTGTTGCTCTCCTCTGCGCGGCAGTACCGCCAGCTGGAGCGGCAGTACCGCTGACTCTAGCCAATCAAACTTGTTGATTTGCTCGGGCATGGTTGAGAAGGCCCCGATCTACACTTCCACCAAGGGATTTTCAATTCCCCCACTCATCCCTAGCGGATCTTGTTACTCTTGGGTGTTTGAGCACCCTAGACGGTTGAGGTCACCACGGAGCCATAGTCCATTGTGGTGAAGCTTCGTGGTATTGTTGGGAGCCTCCGATTAAGTTGTGGAGATTGCCCAACCTTGTTTGTAAAGGTCCAGTTGCCGCCTTCAAGGGCACCAATAGTGGAATCACGACATCTCGCATTGTGTGAGGGCGTGAGGAGAATACGGTGACCCTAGTGGCTTCTTGGGGAGCATTGTGCCTCCACACCGCTCTAACGGAGACGTACTTCCCCTCAAAGGAAGGAACTTCGGTAACACATCCTCGTCTTCACCGGATCCACTCTTGGTTATCTCTTACCTTTACTTGTGCAATCTCTTTAGTGTTACTTCTCTTGCTTGCTTGTTTGCTTGTTGTTATTGCATCATATAGGTTGCTCACCTAGTTGCACTTCTAGACAACCTACTTTGATGCAAAGTTTAATTTGATAAAAAAAAGTTAAAAATTGTTAGTTGCCTATTCACCCCCCTCTAGTCAACCATATCGATCCTTTCAACCTCCGAATCCGAGCAGATCCGAAGCACTGCGCAGCACACAATCTCCAGTCGACGTCCACCGACTCCTCATCGTGGTGCAGCAGCCGCTGCACCTCTCAAACATGCGCGGACCCTGCCAGATCCGCGGCCTCTCCTGTCGTAACCACGCCATGCACGACTCCCCGCGACCGAACACGGCCGCACAGCGCCAGATCCGCCGCGACCGCTCGCTGCACATCCGGCCGTCCCTGGGCTAGCGCCCCACGCCGCGGGACCCCACACCCGACCGCGTCAGCCCGCGCACCAAGCGTCGCTGCTCAGCCGCCACACTGCGCCGCCTTGTCGCCTCGCCGCGCCGCCCGCAGCGACCACGAGTCGGAGCTCCCCCGATGTGACGCGCCGCGCTGCGCGACCACGAGGAGGAGGAAGAGGGCCCTGCCGTCGCCGAGCCGCGCGGGCTTCGCCCGGCGACCCCTGCCGGCGGCGGCGAGGGGAGGGAGCGCCGGTGAGAGGCTCTGGCGGCTGGGCGGGGTTCACTCCCTGGTCGCCCGCGGGAGCGACCGAGGGGAGTGCTCGGTTCGTGGTAGTTGTTGTTTGTCCGAGTTAATCTTATGCGATTATGAATTCTGAGGTGCGCAGCTGTGATCATCTTTTTGAAGTTATTACCGTCATGTTTGTGCATTTTCATCAATTCTTTTGTCTCCATGACGTGTGTATAAACGAGCTGTTGAAGTCGGCAAGTTGCTATTCATCTAGCTCCAAAAAGAGCTTCCCTCCAGTGCATGCTTGCCTCCCCTGTTTCACTCTCTGAAAGATCTTCTCATGAAGTGCGACAAGCGGTCTCCTAAAAACCTTGCCAGTGGTGGAACATGATACATGATCTGCATCCTGCAAGTCGTTCAACTAGCTCCTCATCAACACATGGAGAACATCAAGCAGTCGAGCCACGGATGATTTTCATCTTGTTTTTTAGTTCTGAGATGAGAAATTCTTGTTTCTTTTTAGCAGAACCGATCAGGCCGAGTCAAGCAAGCGAGGAGGAGGCCCAGTTTAAGAACAGGTGAAGGGAAGCCGATCATCTTAGATGTGACCGTGGGCCGAGACGTTGGTTTGAAGGCCCATTAGGCCTGCGAACCAGAGACCGACCAAATCGGATCAGAACGCCGCTCAGCGGCTGATCCGAGCCGTCCACCCGCTAGGGTTTCCCCCCTTCCCAGCACCCCACCCCTATAAAGTACGAGTCCAGAGCCCCCGCCGCCAACAATCTACGGAGATCGGGATCGTCCACACCCTTCCGCCGCCGCCGCCGCCGCCGCGAAAAGGAGAGCGAGGCCGACTCCGCCGCCGCGATGAGGGCCAAGGTTCGTACTGCCCTTCGTCTACCTTCTCTCCTATTAGCTGCTTCGCGACCGCGGTAGATCTGGGCATGTGCTAGTGTTTATCGAGCTTTCGTTCCTGCTGTTGCTGTTGCTCGATGTCGTAATTAGTGGTTCTCTGTGATGATCAACACTGATTAGATGTCCGATCCAATCCATTCCATTCAACCGTGGGGACAAAAATGAGGCAAAGTTGTCTGAGAGAACCTGCTATTATAGTTCGATTTGCCTGTTCTCAGAGATTCTAGGATGTAGTTTCTGTTGACTGAGTTGATATTTTTTGCGCATGCTTGTTTATAGTTCTCTGTGATGATGAAAACAGATGACGAGTCCGATGTAATCCATTCTATAAAACCATGTGGACAATCGAGGCATTTGTCTGAGAGAACAGTGTTTTCTTTTCCAGTGTTTCTTTCTAGATTTGTTCTTTCTTTCGTTCAATTGCGTCGGTTGGCATGATGAGGATGACTATTGGCGTCTGATCTATTTGATGATAAAATCCTCCTACTCATTCTGAATGTCAAACCGACTGCAGATCTCTACTTTGCTTAGCTAGTTCTTTAGATATCTTAGTTTGGTTGTTTCCTATTTGCCTTTTCAACATTGTCAGTCTTTGGGAAATGATGAAGAACAATTGGTCCGTGTTTCTGAAAATCACGTGATGATATCCAATGAAACACTCAATCTTCTGATTCCAAAACAAATTGTACTTTCTTGTTATTTGGCCATGCATCTCCTAGAGTAGTACTACGCAATTTTTGCTGATGAACTGTGCGGTTACTTAAATTTGCAGTGGAAGAAGAAGAGGATGAGGAGGCTCAAGAGGAAGCGCCGAAAGATGAGGCAGCGATCCAAGTAGGCGCCTTGGAGCAGGTGAAGCATCATCCTACATCCAGGCTGCCAGGCATCGAGGGAGGACGGCATGGTCTAGTGATTCCTGGCGTGTTTGCTGCTATGGCTGTGGAAGCTGTTTTACCTGTGTTCTGTCCAATTTAGCTGTTTAATGCTAGTCTGGTTTTGTTCCAAGACTGAGTTTTATGTAATGTGGGATTATATGTGTTTGTGACTGAATTTTATGCAGCTATTAATTTTGCAGTACTCTTGATATATGTAATTCTGCCCTGCGTCCATCTTTTTTTTTGATGTGATGCTGTTCTATTTCTTTCTCATAGATGTTTCTGAAATTTTAGTTAATATCTGTTATGCCTTCTGAGTAGTTGAAAAGAACAGTCTATAGGTCCAAATGTCACATTCTGTAAAAAACTACTGCCTCCGTTCCGAAATACATGCATGTCTGAGATTTAAATGTGTAGCTTCTCCAACCATTGATAGAGATACTGTGAAACTAAGTTCTTTTCCTCATTGTACCTGAGCTGATCGACCTGGATACCAAATTCAGCATGCACATTTAACTTGTATGAGCTTCTCCATGCAACATGCACCCAATGTATACGAGCTTCTCCAACAGATCTAGAAATGTTACCTTGGATGGATGTAAAGCCAAGCAAATTGCTTCCGTTTGTGTGGGTGTAAGATTACCGTTTGTGTGGGTGTAAGACGTTAATCTGCCTGACAGATTTTTCAAGTGTGTTTATTTAGGGCCTGAAACAACCGTTGTAAGACTTGTGATTTGGAATGTGTGTAAACACCTAAACTCCCCATCAACTCAGAGAATCTCCCCATAACGTATTTAGGGCATTTGGGGCCAGAAACACTGCTCCAATACCTGCCCTTAATGTAAAATTTGCAAAATCGTCGGTCGGTTGTTTTCCCACGTGCCCTTCCTGCCTCTACTCTTGCGAGCATCACTGCGGTTGATGCCTCCCCCAACTCTAGCGCCCCTCACCTCGTCCCCTCTTCCCTAGGTCCGATTTGATCTCTATCCCTGCGAGATTCGGCTCCGGCCACCCATCCAAGCTGAGCGAGCTCCATGGGTGGTGGCGGAGCTTTGCTAGCACATCCAGACAAAGGGCTTTGGCTCCGACGCCTTCTTCAATGTTGTTGTCGAGGCCATGGCTAAGTTCTCAAATGCAATTGCGGTGACCCGGGGCTAGTGCGGCTCGGAGCTTCCGTTGTTGTGGGTTGAGCATGTAGGATTGTTTCATTTCTACTGGGTTGCGTGGTGAGGATGTTTCGATTCCTTCAAAGTGGAAATTTCTCGTGCTATGACTTGAAGTTTTTTAATAGAGTGAATTGAGCTGAATTGCATGGCATGGGTAGTGACCAATTCTGTTGCTGATTGTAGCACGATAGTGCAGTTATTTTGTTTTGCCAAAAAAAAAGGAAGTTTGATTCACCTTGGCGATTCCAAATAAAGCAAGTTAGCCCTCTTCCAAACACATTTATCATATATATTTTTTTGCGAAAGCAAACACATTTATCATATATTCCCTCTAGTGACCTAAATAATCTTATATTAGTTTACAGAGAGAGTACAAAGCTAAATGAAAGCCTGATGGCTAGTTAGTGGTTTGTGTGGTGGTGCTGCAGAATGGGTTGTTGGAGTTTGTACGGGTCGTGGAGGTGCTGCTTGAATGCGCCGCTGCTAGTCCCGATGTAATTCATTAGTAAAGTTCAGTTTCCAGCTTTCCTTTTTCTGACGAAAGTGTAAGAGGCCAAGATGCAGGTGTTAGTTTTCAGAAAGTTCAGACTTTCAGTGTTCCTTTTACTGAAGAAAGTTACAAAGGAACTTCTTGTCAATTTCGTTTGTTATTCGCTGAAATTGTATCCCATGCCATTTTGGTGTGTAGTTCTGTGCAATACAAAGAAATTAAAAGAAGACACTCAAATTTAGTATCTACTTTGATTTTGTCGGTCTTCCTGTTAGATTTGGTTTTAGTAGTTGAATTTTTTGAGCAGCTGTTGGTGGAGAAGACACTCAAGTTCAGTAATTGAATTTTGTGAGCAGCTGTTGGTGGAGAAGACACTCAAGGAAATCTTGCAAAGTTTAATTTCTATCCATATGTGGAGAAGAAAGATGTGGTGCGGTTGCCCTATTTTTATGGCAGTTGTTGGAGCAATGGTGCCCTATTCAATACCCCATTTTAGGGCAACTTTTGGAGACACTCACTTTCTCGTGCCCTAAAAACACTTTTTTGTATCCCAAATTTTACTTCAAGCAAATTTTGGTGCCCTATTATAGGGCAGTTATTGGAGATGCTCTGCTCTCAGCACAACTTGATATAGTAGGCTGGTTGTATGCTTTAATTCTTCGTGAATGTTTATAGTTGGGAGGCGTGGAATCGGTGAGAGCCTATGACGCGACAAATATGTGGTTTGACACACATAAATGTCATGATGCCCAAACTGAGCTCATTTATAGGTGCTGAAATATTATGGGCCCACACAAAACCATGCAATGCGGTGGGCAGCGGGGCACCTTCATGTCATCAATTCTCAACTGATAAACATCAATCTCTTCCGTGCCTCTCAATTTCAAATTATTTTCCTCTAGAAACGATGAGACAATCCATACATCAAGAGAGTAGAAAGTGTGTTCCATATGAGTTGCATAGGCTTGAAAGGCACCGGGAATTATTTTATGGGCCGCACTAGGTGTTGGCCGGTTTAAGCAATGGAAAAGATCGTCCACCTCCATAGCCGTCGGACTAAGACAAAGAAAGTCACTACATCTTCTTCACATGAGCAAACGAAGTTGCAACAAGCATGTTGTTGCACCCGTCTCTCTACAACAGAGGACTTGTTGCAAAAGGCTTCGAACTACGGACTAATCGTAAAAAGCCTCAAACCATTTTTCTCTTCCTCCGATCTATCTAACATGAGCCTTATTGTGCTTTGCCTTCTGCAACAAGAGAGTTGTTGCAAATTGTTTAATCTTTTGTTCTTTTTCTTTATTGCCTATCATTGCAACATAGGTCATGTTGTAGAATCCTTTTTTTTTTTGCAAAAATAGAGGTCTTCTGCATATATAAACTTTTGCAACAGAGGTCTTGTTGTAGCTTTTTCTTCAACAAAGGTCAACCATGGGTGGGAATAAGAAAAAATATAGAGCGACGCATAGGGTCCACATAGGACACGCGTCTGCACACTAGAGGCGGCGGATGCCCCGCGATGGATAGGCCAGATGAAGAAAATCATTTCCTTTATTTTATCACGGTATTATTTTATCACGCGTCACGCATTTATTGCTGGATTTATTTCAGGATTTTCGGCGATGCGCGTTCAATGGGAGGAGACGTTCCCGTCGACTACGAGACGCGTTTGGTGACTTCGTCCATCTCAAGATGATATGCCGCCTCAGTTTGTCGGAGGTACTCATAGTGGTAAGGTATGCGTGTGTGGGAGCGGCAATGACGGCTGCGCGCATTCGGCTCGCTTCAGTGCTTGTAGTCGTCGCTAGGTGGTCTACATATCTCGATGTAATTTTTATTATTTCTGGTGTTTGTTGTACCACCATGATTGACGATAAATAGATTGGAAGTTTCTTGAAAAAAAAAAGAGCGATGGTCGCTCGGGGAACCTTGTCCTTTTTTATAACCAATCTAATAAAGTGGTGTTGAACTATTCTTCCGAAAAATTTATTGATGCAATTGTTATGGGTGAAAATGATGCTTCATGGCGCTTGACAGGATATTATGGACAACCAACTTGGGATAGGAAGCACCTGTCCTGGACATACTTGCGCAACGGAATGCGGCTGGTCCATGGTTAGTTACTGTGATTTTAATGAAAGATTGGTTGCAAGTGAGAAGGAGGGTGGTAATGTTCGACCTCAACAGTTGATGCATAATTTCAGAGGTTGTGTGGACTTCAACAGACCACTGTTATTGGTGATCAGTTTACCTGGAGCCAGGGCATCACCAAGTAATGAGGCGTGTGCGGATAAATTGCCATATGCGTTGGTTCATGAGCACCGTGTCCATTCAGACCATTGACCTATTCTCCTTCATATTTTTTTAAAATCTGTTTTGTCTCAACAACCGAAGGCCCGAAAATAGTTTGAAGCCCGTTGGTTGTGTGAAGAAACCGTCAATGCGGTAGTCCAATTGGCTTGGGATCCAGCAAGCTAGGCCACCCTTGCCTGATTGTACCAAGGCTGTTCATAAAGATCTACACCAGAGGGATCTGGAGGTTCTGAAAGGCCCAAATAAGAGGATATCGAAGCTAAAAAAAGACCTTCAGAAATGGAGACAAAGTGATCTGACGGGGAGATTAGGGATAAAAAAGATCTTCAAATATTGATAACCTTCTTTTTGTTAGGCTAGATATTGAGAATCTTCGGTATCATGAAGAATTGTTTTTATAGAGAGGACGAGCTAATTGGTTGCTTCATGGAGATCAGAATACATCATTCTTTTCTTCATAAACTTGCTTCAAAGAAGAAAAAGGAAAAGTACATTAAGAGGCTACTTGATTATACATGGGTACGGAGAGAAGGTACAAATTATCTCAGTAGTTTGATTACAAGGTACTTTATCGATTTGTTCTCATCAGAAGTACTCCCTCCGTTCCAAAATAGATGACTCAACTTTATACTAATTTTGTATAAAGTTGAGTCATCTATTTCAAAATGGAAGAAGTAGTTGATTACAAGTTACTTTAGAAACAAATGAGTAGCAACTACATCAGACCGCAACAGCGTGTTGTTTAGGGGTGGAAATTGGTAGCGGATAATCCGAAATATCCGATATTCGTATTCGAGAAAATGCCTATTTGTATCCGAAACATTCGCATCCGAACCAAAATGGAAATAGAAATTATCCGTATCCGAATTTATTAAACAAATAAAAAATAAAATATGGTAGGAGATTTTGAGACAAATATGGATATGGAAGTGGATATATCCGTATCCGAATAAGATTATGGGAGGTAATTTTCAAATTTCTAGACTCAATATTCCAATTATCCAACATAAAAGCCAAATAAGTGGTCAAATTTTACTCTTTATATGATTAAACTTATAAATTATTATGCATTACAATAGTATTTATTCATAAACCTATTTATCATTGACTTATTGTATGTCACAAGTTGATTATTTCAGTTCACATAGCTATCGACTGATTTACTTAAGCAATATGTTGATATTATTCGTATCCGTTCCGAATCAAGAAAATATCCGATACGTATCCGTATTTAAATAATATCCGAGCCGCATCCGTATCTGATAACGTCCGTATTCGAATTCGTATTCGTTTTGAAAATATGAAAATGGAAGTGGCAAGAGCACTATCCGATCCGCATCCGATCCGTTTCCACCCCTAGTGTTGTTCAACTATATGGGATGAAGTTTGGTCCATAGTTTTTAAATAAGACTTGGCTACACAGGTATGATTAGTCCTGGCGAACCAATATGTGGTTGAATGGTTAGGAGCACAGTGATATCCCCAGCCCATCAGAATTCAAGTCATGATGCTTGCATTTATCCTGGATAGGCGCCTATGGTGACTTTGTAAAATTTAGATAATATACTAACTCAGTCTTTCAGAGGTGCTCATAGGGATAGGGTGTGCGTACGTGCATTCACAAGGGGTGAATATATGCGCGTATAAATATATGAGCACTTACGTTTATACTGTGTTAAAAACAATATAATTAATGGTGAATGTGCTGCACCAACAGTTGCGCACCAGCGCCATCACGCTGTACTAGATCATAAAGGCGCGCGTTGCGGCGCCCGCCCATCTTAGACACATCTTAACAAAGGAAAAAAGATGTCTTAACGAAAGAAATATAGAAACATCTGACCAATTTCAGTTATATGTACCACATGGAACCATCACAAGTTGGTTCTATCTTCAGCCAGAATATTTATATATTCACAAATTCCGTGCATCTGATTAATGACAATAGAGGGCCAAGTGATGGTTTGTATAGCATATAAACAATTGATGCAAATTGGTAGAACTGTTATTGACATCCCAAATAAAATGATCTTCAGAGAACTTATGTGTGTTCCATGTCTAAAGGACTCACTTCTCATCCTTTTCATTATAGTAATGATTTCGAAGGAGCTCAAAGCCTATGGCCAACGAAACAAAACAATGTGTGTGCATAATCCTGCAAACTTCCGCATGAGAAATAATGATTTACCTTGTTAGACCCAGCCTGCTGAACCTTATGTAGTACATGTTCTACTATGTTGGCATTCAATTCAAAGAGGGAAAGGACCACCAAAAGAAATTAAACGCCATACAACATACATATGAGCATGCAAGAAATTCGAAACTCATTTCTTCCTCATACGTCCGGTGCCCAACGGGCTCCCCAAAATTCAACCGTCTGGACAGTCCAGACTTTCTGAAATCCAGATCATATGTGGGGGAGAAATGTCATTGTCCGGACTATCCGCCATTTGTTATCTCCAACCCACGGGCGCAACACAAAACCCCCATCCCACGACAAAAACTTCGGTTTTCCTGTCTGACTCTCCCCTTCCCGCACGGTTTCCCATTGTAGTGAAGGAAATATGCCCTAGAGGCAATAATAAAGTTATTATTTATTTCCTTATATCATGATAAATGTTTATTATTCATGCTAGAATTGTATTAACCGGAAACATAATACATGTGTGAATACATAGACAAACAGAGTGTCACTAGTATGCCTCTACTTGACTAGCTCGTTAATCAAAGATGGTTATGTTTCCTAACCATGAACAAAGAGTTGTTATTTGATTAACGAGGTCACATCATTAGTTGAATGATCTGATTGACATGACCCATTCCATTAGCTTAGCACCCGATCGTTTAGTATGTTGCTATTGCTTTCTTCATGACTTATACATGTTCCTATGACTATGAGATTATGCAACTCCCGTTTGCCGGAGGAATACTTTGTGTGCTACCAAACGTCACAACGTAAATGGGTGATTATAAAGGAGCTCTACAGGTGTCTCCAAAGGTAGATATTGGGTTGGCGTATTTCGAGATTAGGATTTGTCACTCCAATTGTCGGAGAGGTATCTCTGGGCCCTCTCGGTAATGCACATCACATAAGCCTTGCAAGCATTGCAACTAATGAGTTAGTTGCGGAATGATGTATTACAGAACGAGTAAAGAGACTTGCCGATAACGAGATTGAACTAGGTATTGGACACCGACGATCGAATCTTGGGCAAGTAACATACCGATGACAAAGGGAACAACGTATGTTGTTATGCGGTCTGACCGATAAAGATCTTCGTAGAATATGTAGGAGCCAATATGGGCATCTAGGTCCCGCTATTGGTTATTGACCGGAGATGTGTCTCAGTCATGTCTACATTATTCTCGAACCGTAGGGTCCGCACGCTTAATGTTACGATGACAGTTATTATGAGTTTATGCATTTTGATGTACCGAAGTTAGTTCAAAGTCCTGGATGTGATCACGGACATGATGAGGAGTCTCGAAATGCTCGAGACATAAAGATTGATATATTGGAAGCCTATGTTTGGATATCGGAAGTGTTCCGGGTGAAATCGGGATTTTACCGGAGTACCGGGAGGTTACCGGAACCCCCCGGGAGCTATATGGGCCTTAGTGGGCTTTAGTGGAAAGAAGAAAGGGGCAGCCCAAGGTGGCCGCGCGCCTCCCCCCTCCCCTAGTCCTATTAGGACTAGGAGAGGTGGCCGGCCCCCCTCTCTCTCTTTCCCCCCCTTAAGGAATCCTATTCCAACTAGGATTGGGGGGGGGGGGGGGAATCCTACTCCCAGAGGGAGTAGGACTCTCCTGGCGCACCCTCCTTGGCCAGCCAGCCCCTCCCCTTTGGCTCCTTTATATACAGGGGAAGGGGGCACCTCTAGACACACAAGTTGATCCTTGAGATCGTTCCTTAGCCGTGTGCGGTGCCCCCTGCCACCATATTCCACCTCGATCATATCGTTGTAGTGCTTAGGCGAAGCCCTGCGTCGGTAGAACATCAAGATCGTCACCACGCCGTCGTGCTGACGGAACTCTTCCCCGACGCTTTGCTGGATCGGAGCCCGGGGATCGTCATCGAGCTGTACGTGTGCTAAGAACTCGGAGGTGCCGGAGTAACGGTGCTTGGATTGGTCGGATCGGGAAGACGTACGACTACTTGCTCTACGTTGTGTCAACGCTTCCGCAGTCGGTCTGGGTGGGTACGTAGACAACACTCTCCCTTCTCGTTGCTATGCATCACCATGATCTTGCGTGTGCGTAGGATTTTTTTTTGAAATTACTACGTTCCCCAACAGTGGCATCCGAGCCTAGGTTTTATGGTTTGATGTTATTTGCACGAGTAGAACACAAGTGAGTGTGGGCGATATAAGTCATACTGCCTACCAGCATGTCATACTTTGGTTCAGCGGTATTGTTGGACGAGACGACCCGGACCAACATTACGCATACGCTTACGTGAGACCGGTTTCTCCGACGTGCTTTGCACATAGGTGGCTTGCGGGCGACTGTCTCTCCAACTTTAGTTGAACCGAGTGTGGCTACGCCCGGTCCTTGTGAAGGTTAAAACGGAGTCTATTTGACAAACTATCGTTGTGGTTTTGATGCGTAGGTGAGATTGGTTCTTGCTTAAGCCCGTAGCAGCCACGTAAAACTTGCAACAACAAAGTAGAGGACGTCTAACTTGTTTTTGCAGGGCATGTTGTGATGTGATATGGCCAAGACATGATGCTAAATTTTATTGTATGAGATGATCATGTTTTGTAACCGAGTTATCGGCAACTGGCAGGAGCCATATGGTTGTCGCTTTATTGTATGCAATGCAATCGCGATGTAATGCTTTACTTTATCACTAAGCGGTAGCGATAGTCGTAGAAGCATAAGATTGGCGAGACGACAACGATGCTACGATGGAGATCAAGGTGTCGCGCCGGTGACGATGGTGATCATGACGGTGCTTCGAAGATGGAGATCACAAGCACAAGATGATGGCCATATCATATCACTTATATTGATTGCATGTGATGTTTATCTTTTTATGCATCTTATCTTGCTTTGATTGACGGTAGCATTATAAGATGATCTCTCACTAAATTATCAAGAAGTGTTCTCCCTAAGTATGCACCGTTGCCAAAGTTCGTCGTGCCCAGACACCACGTGATGATCGGGTGTGATAAGCTCTACGTCCATCTACAACGGGTGCAAGCCAGTTTTTGCACACGTAGAATACTCAGGTTAAACTTGACGAGCCTAGCATATGCAGATATGGCCTCGGAACACGGAGACCAAAAGGTCGAGCGTGAATCATATAGTAGATATGATCAACATAACGATGTTCACCATTGAAAACTACTCCATCTCACGTGATGATCGGTTATGGTTTAGTTGATTTGGATCACGTGATCACTTAGAGGATTAGAGGGATGTCTATCTAAGTGGGAGTTCTTAAGTAATTTGATTAATTGAACTTAAACTTATCATGAACTTAGTACCTGATAGTATCTTGCTTGTTTATGTTGATTGTAGATCGATGGCTCGTGCAGTTGTTCCATTGAATTTTAATGCGTTCCTTGAGAAAGCAAGGTTGAAAGATGATGGTAGCAATTACACGGACTGGGTCCGTAACTTGAGGATTATCCTCATTGCTGCTCAGAAGAATTACGTCCTGGAAGCACCGCTGGGTGCCAGGCCTGCTGCTGGAGCAACACCTGATGTTATGAACGTCTGACAGAGCAAAGCTGATGACTACTCGATAGTTCAGTGTGCCATGCTTTACGGCTTAGAATCGGGACTTCAACGACGTTTTGAACGTCATGGAGCATATGAGATGTTCCAGGAGTTGAAGTTAATATTTCAAGCAAATGCCCGGATTGAGAGATATGAAGTCTCCAATAAGTTCTATAGCTGCAAGATGGAGGAGAACAGTTCTGTCAGTGAGCATATACTCAAAATGTCTGGGTATAATAATCACTTGATTCAGATGGGAGTTAATCTTCCAGATGATTGCGTCATTGACAGAATTCTCCAATCACTGCCACCAAGCTACAAGAGCTTCGTGATGAACTATAATATGCAAGGGATGAACAAGACTACTCCCGAGCTATTCGCAATGCTGAAAGCTGCGGAGGTAGAAATCAAGAAGGAGCATCAAGTGTTGATGGTTAACAAGACCACTAGTTTCAAGAAAAAGGGCAAAGGGAAGAAGAAGGGGAACTTCAAGAAGAACAACAAGTAAGTTGCTGCTCAGGAGAAGAAACCCAAGTCTGGACCTAAGCCTGAAACTGAGTGTTTCCACTGCAAGCAGACTGGTCACTGGAAGCGGAACTACCCCAAGTATTTGGCGGATAAGAACGATGGCAAGGTGAACAAAGGTATATGTGATATATATGTTATTGATGTGTACCTTACTAGAGCTCGCAGTAGCACCTGGGTATTTGATACTGGTTCTGTTGCTAATATTTGCAACTCAAAACAGGGACTACGGATTAAGCGAACACTGACAAAGGACGAGGTGATGATGCACGTGGGAAACGGTTCCAAAGTCGATGTGATCGCGGTCGGCACGCTACCTCTACATCTACCTTCGGGATTAATATTAGACCTAAATAATTGTTATTTGGTGCCAGCATTGAGCATGAACATTATATCTGGATCTTGTTTGATGCGAGACGGTTATTCATTTAAATCAAAGAATAATTGTTGTTCTATTTATATGAGTAATATCTTTTATGGTCATGCACCTTTGAAGAGTGGTCTATTTTTGATGAATCTCGATAGTAGTAACACACATATTCATAATGTTGAAGCCAAAAGATGCAGAGTTGATAATGATAGTGCAACTTATTTGTGGCACTGCCGTTTAGGTCATATCGGTAAAAAGCGCATGAAGAATCTCCATACTGATGGACTTTTGGAACCACTTGATTATGAATCACTTGGTACTTGCGAACCGTGCCTCATAGGCAAGATGACTAAAACACCGTTCTCCGGTACTATGGAGAGAGCAACAGATTTGTTGGAAATCATACATACCGATGTATGTGGTCCGATGAATATTGAGGCTCGTGGCGGATATCGTTATTTTCTCACCTTCACAGATGATTTAAGCAGATATGGGTATATCTACTTGGTGAAACACAAGTCTGAAACATTTGAAAAGTTCAAAGAATTTCAGAGTGAAGTTGAAAATCATCGTAACAAGAAAATAAAGTTTCTACGATCTGATCGTGGAGGAGAATATTTGAGTTACGAGTTTGGTGTACATTTGAAAAATTGTGGAATAGTTTCGCAACTCACGCCATCCGGAACACCACAGCGTAATGGTGTGTCCGAACGTCGTAATCGTACTTTACTAGATATGGTGCGATCTATGATGTCTCTTACTGATTTACCGCTATCGTTTTGGGGTTATGCTTTAGAGACGGCCGCATTCACGTTAAATAGGGCACCATAAAAATCCGTTGAGACGATACCTTATGAACTGTGGTTTGGCAAGAAACCAAAGTTGTCGTTTCTTAAAGTTTGGGGCTGCGATGCTTATGTGAAAAAGCTTCAACCTGATAAGCTCGAAACCAAATCGGAGAAATGTGTCTTCATAGGATACCCAAAGGAGACTCTTGGGTACACCTTCTATCACAGATCCGAAGGCAAGATATTCGTTGCTAAGAATGGATCCTTTCTAGAGAAGGAGTTTCTCTCGAAAGAAGTGAGTGGGAGGAAAGTAGAACTTGACGAGGTAACTGTACCTGCTCCCTTATTGGAAAGTAGTACATCACAGAAAACTGTTTCTGCGACACCTATACCAATTAGTGAGGAAGCTAATGATGATGATCATGAAACTTCAGGACAAGATACTACTGAACCTCGTAGATCAACCAGAGCGAGATCCGCACCAGAGTGGTACGGTAATCCTGTTCTGGAAATCATGCTGCTAGATCATGATGAACCTACAAACTATGAAGAAGCGATGGTAAGCCCAGATTCCGCAAAGTGGCTTGAAGCCATGAAATCTGAGATGGGATCCATGTATGAGAATAAAGTATGGACTTTGGTTGACTTGCCCGATGATCGGCAAGCAATTGAGAATAAATGGATCTTCAAGAAGAAGACTGACGCTGATGGTAATGTTACCGTCTACAAAGCTCGACTTGTCGCAAAAGGTTTTCGACAAGTTCAAGGGGTTGACTACGATGAGACCTTCTCACCCGTAGCGATGCTTAAGTCTGTCCAAATCATGTTAGCAATTGACGCATTTTATGATTATGAAATTTGGCAGATGGATGTCAAAACTGCATTCCTGAATGGATTTCTGGAAGAAGAGTTGTATATGATGCAACCGGAAGGTTTTGTCGATCCAAAAGGAGCTAACAAAGTGTGCAAGCTCCAGCGATCCATTTATGGACTGGTGCAAGCCTCTCGGAGTTGGAATAAACGCTTTGATAGTGTGATCAAAGCATTTGGTTTTATACAGACTTTCGGAGAAGCCTGTATTTACAAGAAAGTGAGTGGGAGCTCTGTAGCATTTCTGATATTATATGTGGATGACATATTACTGATTGGAAATGATATAGAATTTCTGGATAGCATAAAGGGATACTTGAATAAGAGTTTTTCAATGAAAGACCTCGGTGAAGCTGCTTACATATTAGGCATAAAGATCTATAGAGATAGATCAAGACGCTTAATTGGACTTTCACAAAGCACATACCTTGACAAGATTTTGAAGAAGTTTAAAATGGATCAAGCAAAGAAAGGGTTCTTGCCTGTGTTACAAGGTGTGAAGTTGAGTCAGACTCAATGCCCGACCACTGCAGAAGATAGAGAGAAAATGAAAGATGTTCCCTATGCTTCAGCCATAGGCTCTATCATGTATGCAATGCTGTGTACCAGACCAGATGTGTGCCTTGCTATAAGTCTAGCAGGGAGGTACCAAAGTAATCCAGGAGTGGATCACTGGACAGCGGTCAAGAACATCCTAAAATACCTGAAAAGGACTAAGGATATGTTTCTCGTATATGGAGGTGACAAAGAGCTCACCGTAAAAGGTTACATTGATTCAAGCTTTGACACTGATCCGGACGATTCTAAATCGCAAACCGGATACGTGTTTACATTAAACGGTGGAGCTGTCAGTTGGTGCAGTTCTAAACAAAGCGTCGTAGCGGGATCTACATGTGAAGTGGAGTACATAGCTGCTTCGGAAGCAGCGAACGAAGGAGTCTGGATGAAGGAGTTCATATCCGATCTAGGTGTCATACCTAGTGCATCGGGTCCAATGAAAATCTTTTATGACAATACTGGTGCAATTGCCTTGGCAAAGGAATCCAGATTTCACAAAAGGACCAAGCACATCAAGAGACGCTTCAATTCCATCCGGGATCTAGTCCAGGTGGGAGACATAGAGATTTGCAAGATACATACGGATCTGAATGTTGCAGACCCGTTGACTAAGCCTCTTCCACGAGCAAAACATGATCAGTGTTGGGGAACGTTGCAGAAAACAAAAATTTTCCTACTCGTTTCACCAAGATCATCTAGGAGTTCATCTAGCAACGAGTGATTAGATGCATCTACATACCTTTGTAGATCGCGAGCGGAAGCGTTCAAAAGAACGGTGATGATGTAGTCATACTCGACGTGATCCAAATCACCGATGACCAGCGCCGAACGGACGGCACCTCCGCGTTCAACACACGTACGGGACGGGAGACGTCTCCTCCTTCTTGATCCAGCAAGGGGGAAGGAGAGGTTGATGAAGATCCAGCAGCACGACGGCGTGGTGGTGGATGCAGGGCGTCACAGCAGTAGGGCTTCGCCGAGACTACAAGGGAGAGACGTAACGGGGGGAGGTGGAGGCGCCAGGGGCTGGTGTATGAAGTCCCTCCTCTCCCCCACTATATATAGGGGTGCCAAGGGGGGGTGGTGCGCAGCCTAGGAGATCCAATCTCCTAGGGCCGGCGGCCAAGGGGAGGTTTCCCTCCCCCCCAAGGCACCTAGGGGTGCCTTCCACCACTAGGACTCCTCCTAGGGGGAAACCCTAGGCGCATGGGCCTATAGGGGCTGGTGCCCTTGGCCCATCTAGGCCAAGGCGCACCCCCTACAGCCCATGTGGCCCCCCGGGACAGGTGGCCCCACCCGGTGGACCCCCGGGACCCTTCCGGTGGTCCCGGTACAATACCGATAACCCCGAAACTTGTCCCGGTGCCCGAAATAGCACTTCCTATATATAATTCTTTACCTCCGGACCATTTCGGAACTCCTCGTGACGTCCGGGATCTCATCCGGGACTCCGAACAACATTCGGGTTTCTGCATATACATATCTTCATAACCCTAGCGTCATCGAACCTTAAGTGTGTAGACCCTACGGGTTCGGGAGACAAGCAGACATGACCGAGACGACTCTCCGGTCAATAACCAACAGCGGGATCTGGATACCCATGTTGGCTCCCACATGCTCCACGATGATCTCATCGGATGAACCACAATGTCGAGGATTCTATCAACCCCGTACGCTATTCCCTTTGTCTATCGATATGTTACTTGCCCGAGATTCGATCGTTGGTATCCCAATACCTCGTTCAATCTCGTTACCGGCAAGTCACTTTACTCGTACCGTAATGCATGATCCCGTGACCAGACACTTGGTCACTCTGAGCTCATTATGATGATGCATTACCGAGTGGGCCCAGTGATACCTCTCCGTCATACGGAGTGACAAATCCCAGTCTTGATCCATGTCACCCAACAGACACTTTCGGAGATACCCGTAGTCTACCTTTATAGTCACCCAGTTACGTTGTGACGTTTGGCATACCCAAAGCACTCCTACGGTATCCGGGAGTTACACGATCTCATGGTCAAAGGAATAGATACTTGACATTGGAAAACTCTAGCAAACGAACTATACGATCTTGTGCTATGTTTAGGATTGGGTCTTGTCCATCACATCATTCTCCTAATGATGTGATCTCGTTATCAATGACATCCAGTGTCCATAGTCAGGAAACCATGACTATCTGTTGATCAACGAGCTAGTCAACTAGAGGCTCACTAGGGACATGTTGATGTCTGTCATTCACACATGTATTACGATTTTCGGATAACACAATTATAGCATGAATAAAGACAATTATCATGAACAAGGAAATATAATAATAATGCTTTTATTATTGCCTCTAGGGCATATTTCCAACAGTCTCCCACTTGCACTAGAGTCAATAATCTAGTTACATTGTGATGAATCGAACACCCATGGAATTCTGGTGTTGATCATGTTTTGCTCTAGGGAGAGGTTTAGTCAACGGATCTGCTATATTCAGGTCCGTATGTACTTTACAAATCTCTATGTCTCCATCTTGAACATTTTCACGAATGGAGTTGAAGCGACGCTTGATGTGCCTTGTCTTCTTGTGAAACCTGGGCTCCTTGGCAAGTGCAATAGCTCCAGTGTTGTCACAGAAGAGCTTGATCGGCCCCGACGCATTGGGTATGACTCCTAGGTCGGTGATGAACTCCTTCATCCATATTGCTTCATGTGCTGCCTCCGAGGCTGCCATGTACTCCGCTTCACATGTAGATCCCGCCACGACGCTTTGCTTGCAACTGCACCAGCTTACTGCCCCACCATTCAAAATATATACGTATCCGGTTTGTGACTTAGAGTCATCCAGATCTGTGTCAAAGCTAGCATCGACGTAACCCTTTACGACGAGCTCTTCGTCACCTCCATAAACGAGAAACATTTCCTTAGTCCTTTTCAGGTACTTCAGGATATTCTTGACCGCTGTCCAGTGTTCCTTGCCGGGATTACTTTGGTACCTTCCTACCAAACTGACGGCAAGGTTAACATCAGGTCTGGTACACAGCATGGCATACATAATAGAACCTATGGCTGAGGCATAGGGGATGACGCTCATCTCTTCTATATCTTCTGCCGTGGTCGGACATTGAGCTGAGCTCAATTTCACACCTTGTAACACAGGCAAGAACCCTTTCTTGGATTGATCCATATTGAACTTCTTCAATATCTTATCAAGGTATGTGCTTTGTGAAAGACCTATGAGGCGTCTTGATCTATCTCTATAGATTTTGATGCCTAATATATAAGCAGCTTCTCCAAGGTCCTTCATTGAAAAACTTCTATTCAAGTAGGCCTTGATGCTGTCCAAGAGTTCTATATCATTTCCCATCAAGAGTATGTCATCTACATATAATATGAGAAATGCTACAGAGCTCCCACTCACTTTCTTGTAAACGCAGGCTTCTCCATAAGTCTGTGTAAACCCAAACGCTTTGATCATCTCATCAAAGCGAATGTTCCAACTCCGAGATGCTTGCACCAGCCCATAAATCGAGCGTTGGAGCTTGCACACTTTGTCAGCATTCTTAGGATCGACAAAACCTTCCGGCTGCATCATATACAATTCTTCCTTAAGGAAACCATTAAGGAATGCCGTTTTGACGTCCATTTGCCATATTTCGTAATCATAGAATGCGGCAATTGCTAACATGATTCGGACGGACTTCAGCTTCGCTACCGGTGAGAAAGTCTCATCGTAGTCAACCCCTTGAACTTGTCGATAACCCTTAGCGACAAGCCGAGCTTTATAGATGGTCACATTACCATCCGCGTCTGTCTTCTTCTTAAAGATCCATTTATTTTCTATTTCTCGCCGCTCAACGGGCAAGTCAGTCAAAGTCCATACTTTGTTTTCATACATGGATCCTATCTCGGATTTCATGGCTTCTAGCCATTTGTCGGAATCCGGTCCCTCCATCGCTTCTTCATAGTTCGAAGGTTCACCGTTGTCTAACAACATGATTTCCAAGACAGGGTTGCCGTACCACTCTAGTGCGGAACGTGTCCTTGTGGACCTTCGAATTTTAGTAGGAGCTTGATCAGAAGTATCTTGATCATTATCATTAACTTCCTCTCTAGTCGGTGCTAGCACCTCAGGAACATTTTCTTGAGTTGCGCCATTTTCCGGTTCAAGAGGCAATACTTCATCAAGCTCTACTTTCCTCCCACTTACTTCTTTCGAGAGAAACCCTTTCTCCAGAAAGGACCCATTCTTGGCAACAAAGATCTTGCCTTCGGATCTGAGGTAGAAGGTGTACCCAATAGTTTCTTTTGGGTACCCTATGAAGACGCATTTTTCCGATTTGGGTTCGAGCTTTTCAGGTTGAAGTTTCTTGACATAAGCATCGCATCCCCAAACTTTTAGAAACGACAGCTTAGGTTTCTTCCCAAACCATAATTCATACGGTGTCGTCTCAACGGATTTCGACGGAGCCCTATTTAAAGTGAATGCGGCAGTCTCTAAAGCATAGCCCCAAAAAGAAAGCGGTAAATCGGTAAGAGACATCATAGATCGCACCATATCTAACAAAGTGCGATTACGACGTTCGGACACACCATTACGCTGAGGTGTTCCAGGCGGCGTGAGTTGTGAAACTATTCCACATTTTCTTAAGTGTGCCCCAAAGTCGTGACTCAAGTATTCTCCTCCACGATCTGATCGCAGAAACTTGATTTTCCTGTCACGTTGATTTTCAACCTCACTCTGAAATTCCTTGAACTTTTCAAAGGTTTCAGACTTGTGTTTCATTAAGTAGATATACCCATACCTACTTAAATCATCAGTGAGGGTGAGAACATAACGATAGCCACCGCGAGCCTCAACACTCATTGGACCGCACACATCGGTATGTATGATTTCCAATAAGTCGGTTGCTCGCTCCATTGTTCCTGAGAACGGAGTCTTGGTCATTTTACCCATAAGGCATGGTTCGCACGTGTCAAATGATTCATAATCAAGAGACTCTAAAAGTCCATCAGCATGGAGCTTCTTCATGCGTTTAATACCTATGTGACCAAGGCGGCAGTGCCACAAGTATGTGGGACTATCATTATCAACCTTACTTCTTTTGGTACTCACATTATGAACATGTGTAGCATCACGTTCGAGATTCATAAAGAATAAACCATTCACCATAGGAGCATGACCATAAAACATATCTCTCATAAAAATGGAACAACCATTATTCTCAGATTTAAAAGAGTAGCCATCTCGAATTAAACGAGATCCCGATACAATGTTCATGCTCAAAGCTGGCACTAAATAACAATTATTAAGGTTTAAAACTAATCCCGAAGGGAGATGCAGAGGTAGCGTGCCGACGGCGATCACATCGACCTTGGAACCATTCCCGACGCGCATCGTCACCTCATCCTTTGCCAGTTTCCGCTTATTCCGCAGCCCCTGCTTTGAGTTACAAATGTGAGCAACTGCACCGGTATCAAATACCCAGGAGCCACTACAGGCACTAGTAAGGTACACATCAATTACATGTATATCACATATACCTTTTGTTTTGCCGGCCTTCTTATCCGCTAAGTACTTAGGGCAGTTCCGCTTCCAGTGACCGCTTCCCTTGCAGTAAAAGCACTCAGTCTCGGGCTTGGGTCCATTCTTTGGCTTCTTCCCGGCAGCTTGCTTGCCGGGCGCGGCAACCTCCTTGCCGTCCTTCTTGAAGCTCTTTTTACCCTTGCCTTTCTTGAACTTAGTGGTTTTATTGACCATCAACACTTGATGTTCCTTCCTGACTTCTACCTCCGCTGATTTCAGCATAGCAAATACTTCAGGAATGGTCTTTTCCATCCCCTGCATATTGAAGTTCATCACAAAGCTCTTGTAGCTTGGTGGAAGAGACTGGAGGATTCTGTCAATGACCGCATCATCCGGGAGATTAACTCCCAGCTGAGTCAAGCGGTTATGCAACCCAGACATAGTGAGTATGTGCTCACTGACAGAATTGTTTTCCTCCATCTTACAGCTGAAGAATTTATCGGAGACTTCATATCTCTCGACCCGGGCATGAGCTTGGAAAACCATTTTCAGCTCTTCGAACATCTCATATGCTCCATGTCTCTCAAAACGCTTTTGGAGTCCCGGCTCTAGGCTGTAAAGCATGCCGCACTGAACGAGGGAGTAGTCATCGAAACGTGCCTGCCAAGCGTTCATAACGTCTTGTTCCGCAGGGAGAACGGGTGCGTCACCAAGCGGTGCTTGTAGGACATAATCTTTCTTGGCAGCTATGAGGATGATCCTCAGGTTCCGGACCCAGTCCGTATAGTTGCTGCCATCGTCTTTCAGCTTAGTTTTCTCTAGGAACGCGTTGAAGTTGAGGACTACGTTGGCCATTTGATCTACAAGACATATTGCAAAGATTTTAGACTAAGTTCATGATATTAAGTTCAACTAATCAAATTATTAGTGAACTCCCACTTAGATTAGACATCCCTCTAGTCATCTAAGTATTACATGATCCGAGTTAAACTAGACCGTGTCCGATCATCACGTGAGACGGACTAGTCAACATCGGTGAACATCTTCATGTTGATCGTATCTTCTATACGACTCATGCTCGACCTTTCGGTCTTCTGTGTTCCGAGGCCATGTCTGTACATGCTAGGCTCGTCAAGTCAACCTAAGTGTTTGCATGTGTAAATCTGTCTTACACCCGTTGTATGTGAACGTCTGAATAAAACACCCGATCATCACGTGGTGTTTTGAAACAGCGAACTGTCGCAACGGTGCACAGTTAGGGGGAACACTTCTTGAATTCATTGTGAGGGATCATCTTATTTACTACCGTCGTTCTAAGTAAACAAGATGCAAAACATGATAAACATCACATGCAATCAAATAATAAACGTGACATGATATGGCCAATATCACACAGCTCCTTTGATCTCCATCTTGGGGCTCCATGATCATCCTGTCACCGGCTAGACACCATGATCTCCATCATCGTGTCTCCATGAAGTTGCTCGCCAATTATTACTTCTACTACTATGGCTAACGCGTTTAGCAATAAAGTAAAGTAATTACATGGCGTTTCTTGATGACACGCAGGTCATATAAAAGAATAAAGACAACTCCTATGGCTCCTGCCGGTTGTCATACTCATCGACATGCAAGTCGTGAATCCTATTACAATAGCATGAACATCTCATACATCACATATAGATCATTCATCATTCATCACAACTTTGGCCATATCATATCACAAACCACTTGCTGCAAAAACAAGTTAGACGTCCTCTAATTGTTGTTGCAAGTTTTACGTGGCTGAATTAGGGTTCTAGCAAGAACGTTTTCTTACCTACGTTAAAGCCACAACGTGATTTGTCAACTTCTATTTACCCTTCATAAGGACCCTGTTCATCGATTCCGCTCCAACTAAAGTAGGAGAGACAGACACCCGCCAGCCACCTTATGCAACTAGTGCATGTTAGTCGATGGAACCGGTCTCACGTAAGCGTACGTGTAAGGTTGGTCCGGGCCGCTTCATCCCATAATACCGCTGAAGCAAGAAAGGACTAGTAACGGCAAGAAAGTTGACAAATCTATGCCCACAACAAATTGTGTTCTACTCGCGCAAGAAGAACTACGCATAGACCTAGCTCATGATGCCACTGTTGGGGAACGTTGCAGAAAACAAAAATTTTCCTACTCGTTTCACCAAGATCATCTAGGAGTTCATCTAGCAACGAGTGATTAGATGCATCTACATACCTTTGTAGATCGCGAGCGGAAGCGTTCAAAAGAACGGTGATGATGTAGTCGTACTCGACGTGATCCAAATCACCGATGACCAGCGCCGAACGGACGGCACCTCCGCGTTCAACACACGTACGGGACGGGAGACGTCTCCTCCTTCTTGATCCAGCAAGGGGGAAGGAGAGGTTGATGAAGATCCAGCAGCACGACGGCGTGGTGGTGGATGCAGGGCGTCACAGCAGCAGGGCTTCGCCGAGACTACAAGGGAGAGACGTAACGGGGGGAGGTGGAGGCGCCAGGGGCTGGTGTATGAAGTCCCTCCTCTCCCCCACTATATATAGGGGTGCCAAGGGGGGGTGGTGCGCAGCCTAGGAGATCCAATCTCCTAGGGCCGGCGGCCAAGGGGAGGTTTCCCTCCCCCCCAAGGCACCTAGGGGTGCCTTCCACCACTAGGACTCCTCCTAGGGGGAAACCCTAGGCGCATGGGCCTATAGGGGCTGGTGCCCTTGGCCCATCTAGGCCAAGGCGCACCCCCTACAGCCCATGTGGCCCCCCCGGGACAGGTGGCCCCACCCGGTGGACCCCCGGGACCCTTCCGGTGGTCCCGGTACAATACCGATAACCCCGAAACTTGTCCCGGTGCCCGAAATAGCACTTCCTATATATAATTCTTTACCTCCGGACCATTCCGGAACTCCTCGTGACATCCGGGATCTCATCCGGGACTCCGAACAACATTCGGGTTTCTGCATATACATATCTTCATAACCCTAGCGTCACCGAACCTTAAGTGTGTAGACCCTACGGGTTCGGGAGACAAGCAGACATGACCGAGACGACTCTCCGGTCAATAACCAACAGCGGGATCTGGATACCCATGTTGGCTCCCACATGCTCCACGATGATCTCATCGGATGAACCACGATGTCGAGGATTCTATCAACCCCGTACGCTATTCCCTTTGTCTATCGATATGTTACTTGCCTGAGATTCGATCGTTGGTATCCCAATACCTCGTTCAATCTCGTTACCGGCAAGTCACTTTACTCGTACCGTAATGCATGATCCCGTGACCAGACACTTGGTCACTCTGAGCTCATTATGATGATGCATTACCGAGTGGGCCCAGTGATACCTCTCCGTCATACGGAGTGACAAATCCCAGTCTTGATCCATGTCACCCAACAGACACTTTCGGAGATACCCGTAGTCTACCTTTATAGTCACCCAGTTACGTTGTGACGTTTGGCATACCCAAAGCACTCCTACGGTATCCAGGAGTTACACGATCTCATGGTCAAAGGAATAGATACTTGACATTGGAAAACTCTAGCAAACGAACTATACGATCTTGTGCTATGTTTAGGATTGGGTCTTGTCCATCACATCATTCTCCTAATGATGTGATCTCGTTATCAATGACATCCAGTGTCCATAGTCAGGAAACCATGACTATCTGTTGATCAACGAGCTAGTCAACTAGAGGCTCACTAGGGACATGTTGATGTCTGTCATTCACACATGTATTACGATTTCCGGATAACACAATTATAGCATGAATAAAGACAATTATCATGAACAAGGAAATATAATAATAATGCTTTTATTATTGCCTCTAGGGCATATTTCCAACAATCAGCACCAAGACTCCATGGGTGTTAGAATCATTACAGTGTAATCTAGATTATTGACTCTAGTGCAAGTGGGAGACTGAAGGAAATATGCCCTAGAGGCAATAATAAAGTTATTATTTATTTCCTTATATCATGATAAATGTTTATTATTCATGCTAGAATTGTATTAACCGGAAACATAATACATGTGTGAATACATAGACAAACAGAGTGTCACTAGTATGCCTCTACTTGACTAGCTCGTTAATCAAAGATGGTTATGTTTCCTAACCATGAACAAAGAGTTGTTATTTGATTAACGAGGTCACATCATTAGTTGAATGATCTGATTGACATGACCCATTCCATTAGCTTAGCACCCGATCGTTTAGTATGTTGCTATTGCTTTCTTCATGACTTATACATGTTCCTATGACTATGAGATTATGCAACTCCCGTTTGCCGGAGGAATACTTTGTGTGCTACCAAACGTCACAACGTAAATGGGTGATTATAAAGGAGCTCTACAGGTGTCTCCAAAGGTAGATGTTGGGTTGGCGTATTTCGAGATTAGGATTTGTCACTCCGATTGTCGGAGAGGTATCTCTGGGCCCTCTCGGTAATGCACATCACATAAGCCTTGCAAGCATTGCAACTAATGAGTTAGTTGCTGGATGATGTATTACAGAACGAGTAAAGAGACTTGCCGGTAACGAGATTGAACTAGGTATTGGATACCGACGATCGAATCTCGGGCAAGTAACATACCGATGACAAAGGGAACAACGTATGTTGTTATGCGGTCTGACCGATAAAGATCTTCGTAGAATATGTAGGAGCCAATATGGGCATCCAGGTCCCGCTATTGGTTATTGACCGGAGATGTGTCTCAGTCATGTCTACATTATTCTCGAACCGTAGGGTCCGCACGCTTAACGTTACGATGACAGTTATTATGAGTTTATGCATTTTGATGTACCGAAGTTAGTTCGGAGTCCCGGATGTGATCACGGACATGACGAGGAGTCTCGAAATGGTCGAGACATATAGATTGATATATTGGAAGCCTATGTTTGGATATCGAAAGTGTTCTGGGTGAAATCGGGATTTTACCGGAGTACCGGGAGGTTACCGGAACCCCCCGGGAGCTATATGGGCCTTAGTGGGCTTTAGTGGAAAGAAGAAAGGGGCAGCCCAAGGTGGTCGCGCGCCTCCCCCCTCCCCTAGTCCTATTAGGACTAGGAGAGGTGGCCGCCCCCCCTCTCTCTCCTTCCCCCCCCTTAAGGAATCCTATTCCAACTAGGGTTGGGGGGGGGGGGAATCCTACTCCCAGAGGGAGTAGGACTCTCCTGGCGCGCCCTCCTTGGCCGGCCAGCCCCTCCCCCTTGGCTCCTTTATATACAGGGGCTGGGGGCACCTCTAGACACACAAGTTGATCCTTGAGACCGTTCCTTAGCCGTGTGCGGTGCCCCCTGCCACCATATTCCACCTCGATCATATCGTTGTAGTGCTTAGGCGAAGCCCTGCGTCGGTAGAACATCAAGATCATCACCACGCCGTCGTGCTGACGGAACTCTTCCCCGACGCTTTGCTGGATCGGAGCCCGGGGATCGTCATCGAGCTGTACGTGTGCTAAGAACTCGGAGGTGCCGGAGTAATGGTGCTTGGATCGGTCGGATCGGGAAGACGTACGACTACTTCCTCTATGTTGTGTCAACGCTTCCGCAGTCGGTCTGCGTGGGTACGTAGACAACACTCTCCCTTCTCGTTGCTATGCATCACCATGATCTTGCGTGTGCGTAGGAATTTTTTTGAAATTACTACGTTCCCCAACATGTAGTGGGATGTTTCTCGCTGGACATCTCTTGCTCTCCCAGACAACTAGCCAGCCGTTGCGCGTTTGCCACATCGTACCCCCAAGCTATCAAACAGTATTGCTAACACCTGCATATTTGGCTTCACACAAAACTTTAGATCTCATGTTGAATCTAACATCATATACTGAGTATGAAAACATTTAGAAACATGTTGATAGTAATAATGATATAATATATGATTTTGTCTACACCCGAGCATCCTTTCTAGCAGAATGCTCGGGTGTTGCCATAGAACAATATAAGAGAAATGCATTCAACGAAGTGTTTCATCTTAATATTAATATGTATAATGCAAGGGAGGGTGATATGCCCCAATAGCAACATGTGTCATTAGTTGGTCGATGTGGGAAGTGTGATACTCTTGTTCTTATCTATGTCTTTGATAATGTGGATCGAGGTCCTCGCTTCCTCCTTCTATGTGCATGACATCTCTTTATCCTCGTGGGTTTACTCTTCTATGTCCATCACGTCTCTTTCACCTCATTGTGTCTCCTACATCATCACCTCATAAGGTGACTCGTGCTTGTCTCCTAGTTTTTTTGTACTTTTTGCGAACCCCTTGGTGTGTACTCTCATATATTCATAGTAAAATTAAGGAATAAATACGAATGGCGAAAAATACCTCATAATTGCCACAGATGATTGTGGAGTAAAGTAAGAAACCACACATAGTTGCATGAGACCAAGAAAATATCAAGTCTGTATGATTTATTAACTAATTTAAAATATTCTTAGATGAAATGACAAACATTTTTGTAGTCATTCCATTCCATGGAGGGCAAGTCAGCTTACATGTTTTGAGACATCAAATCGCTCCGCTGTTGTTCGCTAAAAAAAATGTATCCAGTAATTATCCTTCCACATGTTGTTGCCCAACCACTGGACCTTCCTTGTCGCGAAGTAAGTTCCTAATTGTAGATGAATTCCTTAATCGTCATCTTAAAAATCCAGTTAATACAAGATATATAGCGTAATTGCAGAAACAATGTTAAGGCAAAAAACTGGTGCATAACAGGGGTAGGTTCTTTTGAGCACATATCACCTAGCTTCTGGTCAAATAGCTTTAATTGGACCTGCAAGGGCTCACGTTAAATTACTAAATATTATATTTGCAACAAAAAAATCAACAACTTCGAATATGTTAAGGCATGTACACTGTCATCGGAAAATTCAAGAAAGGAAGCAGCCAAAGATGACACTAATACTATGACACAACTTATATGTTAAGTACTATATGCCGTAAACTTGAATAGCATGTGAAACTACGAGATAGCAGTGACATTAAGCCATGCATGTGCACTTAAGATTACATCAGAGACGGTGATGGACGCTGTTTTATTTCATGAAATTCATTGCATAAAAAGGGGATATCTATCTACTGTTATTATTCATTGTGCGATATGATGGAGAAATAAACATAGTGGAATCTTTGATAAAGCCAGATGTCAGGACTTCGTGCAAGATACTGATTTAAATAATTGTAGTTATAAATTATAAATCATGTGACCTTGAGCAGCAGTAAGACATGCTTCTGCAGATCAGATAATAATTCAACATTGAGCATGAATCCATGAACCACAAAAAAACAACATGTTTCTTTTACTAACAAGAAAACACAAGTTGATCAACACATAGAAAATTGTGGTAAGTATACTTCATACCCAAGTGGTTTGCATTAGCCTGATAGTATGTGTTTCTAATAGATATTGCTTATCACTCATGTCAATTGATGCTCTCCTTCAGCTTAGGGCCTTCCATTTTCTCGTGCCACCACACATGTCACCTAAATCCAAATGGATGAAATACTGTTCAAGGGAATACATTCTTCATAAGCTTGACAAAGGAAGTAACACTAATATAAAATAATTGTAAGCCTAATTGGGAACTATTTCAGAAATAAAATAAAATAAAATAAAATAAAGTCAGCACTCTTGTATTCTTGGTATGCAATATGGCATGTAAACAGTCGATGAGATATTAGAAGTGATAAAAATATATGTGTGGATCTAGTCAAGTTTGTCCTATTTGCGTGCCATGCATGTGCAGTTTATTAATCTTGAAAGAGATTAAAAGCGATTATATTGACATTGTAAGCAAGATCCGACCTTGAATTAAGGCTTTGAATTAACACTGTAAGCAAGATAATGTTTATGTAAGAGCATATCATTTTGCTATGCTCCGAGGAGCAAACACACCTACATGTGATAGATAGTTTCATGTCGGCAAATAAATGTGCATTCAATAGTACAATAGTTGGTATTCTGACTTGGATTCCAAGTTTTGCTTGCTTTATTGAATCTCTAAAATGAAGGGATGAATGTGTTCTCTTTTTGAATAGTATGTTATCTGATTTAGCAATGCCCGTCACTTTGGAACCTGTTGTTACCCAGAAATACTACAGAAATCTAGAAACTGCCATTTTCTTTGCACCCACCAGATTCCAAAATATAGTTAGCTATAGAATAATAAGATAGTAGGAGGAAACACACACTAAAAATAAATTAGCAAACATAAGTACATTTGATTAAGCCAAGGGAGCATGATTTCTTTGATCGATGCAAGCCTCATAATAAGTTAAGAAACTAAACATTTAAAACTGGACAAAATACTACAGAAAACAATCCAAGCAATCCTACTTTACTATTGAGGCACACATATAAGCGGTTGTTCTCATGCAAACTGAAGCACTCCCTCCGTTCGGAAATACTTGTCATCAAAATGGATAAAAGGAGATGTATCTAAACATATTTTAGTTCTAGATACATCCCTTTATATTCATTTTGATGACAAGTATTTCCGGACGGAGGGAGTAGTATATATATCCACTTCACCATCTACTATTACAAGATGGCCAAGCCTTTGTCAATCGGATGAACATGATCCAGGCAAGGAGGGCATTAACTAAGAAGATTAGTCAGATGAACATGCTCTAGGATAGGAGGACATTAGCCGAAAAACAAACAAGGAGGATCATGCAAATTGATTCGGTTTTTAGTCGGACGGAGAAAACCCAGCGTGGAGGGGATGGTGGGAGGTGAGGGAGAATAAATCGGTGAGGCGAAAATAAACCTGCGCACCGGGCTACCAACTGCCCCTTTAGGAGTAGAGATAGAGATTAACTACTCTACAACTTTCGTGTTGTAACCATAATTTAATTGTGGTATCCTTATGCTTAAATATTCAAAACAAATAGCAATCACTATTAAATAAATATCATATCACGAAAATAAGTGATTCTCTCCGTTTCCTTTTTCTATTTTCCGTCTAGTGGCTAAAACATAACGTGGTTAAATAAAAATATGCAGGGAACAAAGAATAAACCTGAGTATGGCTGCAATTTACATCATCCTTATGAAGGTGGGCCTATTTTTTTAACACAACTTTTGGTAACCGTTGCAAGTATTTCTTCAATTCAGTAGTGAGGCTCGGCGCCAGCCAGCATATTGAACCTGAAAAATGACGCAACAAACCATAAGCATCTATCCAAGAACCCAAAGAATTTTTTTCTAATTCGTGAGTGGGACTCAACTAAACAACACTTGCCTGTGGTGCCTAGCACCGATGACATGTTAGCCTATATATATCCCTTCCGCCAGGATGGACTGAGTTGCTTTCCACTCCTACTATCTCCACTCCCCCTTCCACCAGATGGACCAAACCGCCTCTCGTCTCTACCATATCTTCCAAGGTTGAATCGGCAAGATGAGAGATGACATCTGATTTGTTATTACCGCAGTTTACCTGTCATAAATTCAGAGAAACATCACTCAATAGATCGCATGGCTGTGTTGTAAATGAACAGGAACCGGTGCGCTAAACATCTGTAAAACCAGGCCTGGTTGTGAGAGCTTAACGATAATACATCAAATCTACCCGGTACCAATATGTAACGATGACATCAATATTAATCAAAAAAATTCACGGCTACGTGTTCCAGACTGAAAATTAAGACAACCCAATAATGCACAAGGAACCAGAGGAGGAGACATGGAGCATCTACCAGTGGGGTCCAACAAATCTAACCAGGTCTCTTCACGCACCTCTCTAGGGTCTTCGGCAGCGACAAGCTTGAACTGCCGCCACTTCCATCTTCGTCGCGCCCCCTGCCTGCTCTGCAGTCTCACCATCCAACTCGTAGTTGGTTCCGAGATCGAATTGCGTCTCGTCGAGCTCGAGCACGAGCCCCTCGCCATGGTCAAGCTTAGCAGCCTCATACACGTCGCGGGGTGTTCTGGAACCTGCCAAGCATACGAACGACGCGGCGTACCCACCGACGCCATACTCGTCGGAGGTGAGTCGGGCGATGGGGGAATCGACCCCGCCAAGATGGGCGGGGTCGTTGACGTAGGCGAGGGCGAGGGCCGGCTCGAGGGGCTCCTCAACCTCCTCGGCATGGCTGACCCAGGCGTGGATGCGCCGGCGGCGCTTGAGTGCGAGGACGTCACGAAAGCGGGTGCAATCATCGAGGCCGTAGAGGCGAACGCGCAGGCGTCGGTGGCGGCGGTGAGGGGTGCGCGGGGGCATCAAAGAAGAGGTTGCGTTGGGCGTTGTTGCAGAGCAGGCGGTGCACGGCGGATGAGTCCCAGCCCACGGTCGAGGCTGGGCCTATATTTTTGTGCGTGCAGGAGAGGACGCGAGAAAATCAATCGTGATGGTAGAAAACGGCAGGTGGGATTGGTGGAGCGAGGTGGTCATAGGAAGAAGTTAATTATGCGATGTAGATTATGATTGTGATTGATTTTGGAGTAATTATTTATGCGATGGAGATTATTAATGCGATTGATTCTGGAGTAAATGGTATGCGATGGAGATTACCATCCTTATGTATAGGAACATTCCCCACCCTTCCTTTTGAATTTATTCTGTTACCAAATCTCTTGGCAGGTTTGAGATTAACTGCCAACCGTGATATGATTTATTCCCGTATGACTTTTATTGCATTACCAAAAATTGATAACCGGCTTAAACCAGTGAGAGGGGAGATTTGTAGATAGATAAAAAACCAGTAGTACGGAGTGGTGGGAGGTGGGACGAAATAAAACCGGACGAAAATAAAACCGGGTGTACAGGCTACCAACTGCTCCATTAGGAGTAGAGATTTTGATGACAAGTATTTTCGAACGGAAGGAGTAGTATATATATCCACTTCACCATCTACTATTACAAGATGGCCAAGCCTTTGTCAATCGGATGAACATGATCCAGGCAAGGAGGGCATTAACTAAGAAGATTAGTCAGATGAACATGCTCTAGGATAGGAGGACATTAGCCGAAAAGCAAACAAGGAGGATCATGCAAATTGATTCGGTTTTTAGTCGGAAGGAGAAAACCCAGCGTGGAGGGGATGGTGGGAGGTGAGGAAGAATAAATCGGTGAGGCGAAAATAAACCTGCGCACCGGGCTACCAACTGCCCCTTTAGGAGTAGAGATAGAGATTAACTACTCTAGAACTTTCGTGTTGTAACCATAATTTAATTGTGGTATCCTTATGCTTAAATATTCAAAACAAATATCAATCACTATTAAATAAATATCATATCACGAAAATAAGTGATTCTCTCCGTTTCCTTTTTCTATTTTCCATCTAGTGGCTAAAACATAACGTGGTTAAATAAAAATATGCAGGGAACAAAGAATAAACCTGAGTATGGCTGCAATTTACATCATCCTTATGAAGGTGGGCCTATTTTTTTAACACAACTTTTGGCAACCGTTGCAAGTATTTCTTCAACTCAGTAGTGAGGCTCGGCGCCAGCCAGCATATTGAACCTGAAAAATGACGCAACAAACCATAAGCATCTATCCAAGAACCCAAAGAATTTTTTTCTAATTCGTGAGTGGGACTCAACTAAACAGCACTTGCCTGTGGTGCCCAGCACCGATGACATGTCAGCCTATATATATCCCTTCCGCCAGGATGGACTGAGTTGCTTTCCACTCCTACTATCTCCACTCCCCCTTCCACCAGATGGACCAAACCGCCTCTCGTCTCTACCATATCTTCCAAGGTTGAATCGGCAAGATGAGAGATGACATCTGATTTGTTACTAGCGCAGTTTACCTGTCATAAGTTCAGAGAAACATCACTTAATAGATCGCATGGCTGTGTTGTAAATGAACAGGAACCGGTGCGCTAAACATCTGTAAAACCAGGCCTGGTCGTGAGAGCTTAACGATAATACATCAAATCTACCCGGTACCAATATGTAACGATGACATCAATATTAATCAAAAAAATTCACGGCTACGTGTTCCAGACTGAAAATTAAGACAACCCAATAATGCACAAGGAACCAGAGGAGGAGACATGGAGCATCTACCAGTGGGGCCCAACAAATCTAACCAGGTCTCTTCACGCACCTCTCTAGGGTCTTCGGCAGCGACAAGCTTGAACTGCCGCCACTTCCATCTTCGTCGCGCCCCTGCCTGCTCTGCAGTCTCACCATCCAGCTCGTAGTAGGTTCCGAGATCGAATTGCGTCTCGTCGAGCTCGAGCACGAGCCCCTCGCCATGGTCAAGCTTAGCAGCCTCATACACGTCGCGGGGTGTTCTGGAACCTGCCAAGCATACGAACGACGCGGCGTACCCACCGACGCCATACTCGTCGGAGGTGAGTCGGGCGATGGGGGAATCGACCCCGCCAAGATGGGCGGGGTCGTTGACGTAGGCGAGGGCGAGGGCCGGCTCGAGGGGCTCCTCAACCTCCTCGGCATGGCTGACACAGGCGTGGATGCGCCGGCGGCGCTTGAGCGCGAGGACGTCACGAAAGCGGGTGCAATCATCGAGGCCGTAGAGGCGAACGCGCAGGGCATCGGTGGCGGCGGCGAGGGGTGCGCGGGGGCATCAAAGAAGAGGTTGCGTTGGGCGTCGTTGCAGAGCAGGCGGTGCGCGGCGGATGAGTCCCAGCCCACGGTCGAGGCTGGGCCTATATTTTTGTGCGTGCAGGAGAGGACGCGAGAAAATCGATCGTGATGGTAGAAAACGGCAGGTGGGATTGGTGGAGCGAGGTGGTCATAGGAAGAAGTTAATTATGCGATGTAGATTATGATTGTGATTGATATTGGAGTAATTATTTATGCGATGGAGATTATTAATGCGATTGATTCTGGAGTAAATGGTATGCGATGGAGATTACCATCCTTATGTATAGGAACATTCCCCCACCCTTCCTTTTGAATTTATTCTGTTACCAAATCTCTTGGCAGGTTTGAGATTAACTGCCGACCGTGATATGATTTATTCCCGTATGACTTTTATTGCATTACCAAAAATTGATAACCGGCTTAAACCAGTGGGAGGGGAGATTTGTAGATAGATAAAAAACCAGTAGTACGGAGTGGTGGGAGGTGGGACGAAATAAAACCGGACGAAAATAAAACCGGGTGTACAGGCTACCAACTGCTCCATTAGGAGTAGAGATATTAGAAAAAAATTCAAACATATAGACTGATAGATAGTACCCATTCTTCAGACTTGAACGGATGAAAACATAGCATGTTGTGGTAATCAATTGTAGTTCACGACAGAAGAGCACGTAATACAGAAAAACCAATCTATTTAACTGGGATGTATTATTACCATATTAGCGGATCTTCTTCTTTTGTGAAACATGCTTCTCTTCCCCATGTTCCAGTATTTCTTCGTCATTTAAACTGCAGATCAGAGCCTCTTTGCCAACTGAATCATAGTAAATTATCCTCTTACCAACAATGGTTTGATAATATACTTGGCCCTATTCAGCACAATAAAATTTCTACTGGGTCGTTGTTGACTTGTTGCCCATTTGTTGATCAATATTGTACATCTATTACTTTGTTTAGGAAAGCAATTTCAACCAGTCATTTTCTTGCAACCTAATGAAATTGAGCAGAAACAAAATTTCAGTTACCTTTCTTAGAGAGTAAAATGGGAAAACCAAAGCTAATCCTTGAACACACCTAACTCGACTAAAACTGTCCAACAGAAATTGAAAAACCACGTACTCCAAACCTCATGCAAGGATACGGATTACATCAGGTAACCTGGTAGGTGCTGTTCCTAGAATTCAGAGTTCCAGGATCCTACGGCAAAAGCCTAATGCCAATCTTATCAGGCCAGCTTAGCATCTTTTTTCAGAAGCGTATTTCCAGCAAGAAGGTTGCATGTAATCCTAATCAGTACTCAGAAGGACAACGTTTTGATCAACAAGTGGTGGCGTTACCGGGCTGTTTTGAGCATTTGCATGAGCCTGGGTGCGGTGCCTGGGTGTCCATATTGGAGTCGATCGGGATCACACCATGTAACACATATCAACAATGAATATCCATATATAAGGCAGTGCCGGAATACTAACAACCAATCAAAACAGTTACTAACGACTCACTGAATTATACGGCTGGTAAAAGGAGGCGAAAAGGTAGTGCCATATAGGACGTTGCCACCGAGGGAAAGGAACAAATCCTTTAGTCTATAGGCCATACTCGTGCCTTCAGTCAGCTATATGTTTGTCGCCCATCGGGACAGATCAAACTCCAACAAACTGACAGTTGGTCAATCCCCACGAGCTTCCTAGCACGAAAGGAACATGAGAAATTAGACACCCTGCACCGTGGGTATGAACAAGAGGAGAAGGATGAATTGTTCTTTTCTTTTCTCTGTCAATGTGGAAAGGAAACCTAGCATGGGCTGACGTACACAGCCAATTGGGCTGCTTCTGGGCCCAATTAACTACATGACCCACAGGTTGCTTTCCGGAGCAGCAGCCCTTTTACATTGGGTGAGGCACGGTGAAAATGACCAAGCGACCGCCAGTGGACAATTGGAAGATCTGGGGCGTCTAACAAATGATCGGACGGCCAAAAGCGGTGAATCGCTGTGGTGGCTTGTAGCTAGCTCAGTTTTATTGTTTTGTAATTAGTCTTTTTGCTAGCAGAACTAGATATTTGCCCGTGTCGCTACGGGGCATAAATATTATATATTATATTACAATACATTATCCCATAATTTACATCTTTATGTTATGTGATTGTGTAAAAAAATACTTAACAAATCTTACCCATGATTTTATTTTGTAATCACTTATTTTGACTTATGAAAGAAAATATAATTTATTTGATAAGTCAATAAAAGATGAGACGATTTTTTTGAACCAAAAAGATGAGATGATTAAGGCGGTTCAAGAAAAACATGTTGGACGAATCACTCCGTCTGGCAGAAAAAGGAACGCTACTCTTTTTTTAAGGGCCAGCACTAGGCGCCGGCGGACCGGCCCAAAATTTCGGCCGGTTCCTCATGCGCCGCTCGATTGAAGTGACCTTAACCGCTCGATCTGCCGGTCCCTCCTTGCTGTTTCGTTTGTCACGAGAGTCAACGAAGGCCCAGATCGGCTCTCCCTTGCGGGCGGCCGCAGCCGCGCGCAATTCTGCTCACCGTCCCGCACGAGTACCTTCGCTGCCGGCCGTCGGCGGCGAAGCTCGCCATGGCATCTTCTCGTTGTAGCTGGTGGCAGCGTCAACGTGGCCGGATGCAACAACTAGTGGTCGACTCCTCGTTGTAGTAGAACGCGCAGCACCGACCGTGTTGTCGGCCGCAGCACCCCGGCGTCACCCCTCACGCCATCGACAACTCGCCTGATGGTTGAAGCTTTTTCTCGTGCCCGTAGAAGCTTTTCCATCACTGGTCGCAGCAAAACACCATCAGCGTCGAATCAGCCATTCAGCCGCCGCCTGCCTTCACACGGTTCCAGCATGTCGAGATGCCGGCTCCAGCAAAATTGGGCGCCGGTTCCAGCTCGCCAACATCGTAGCTCCCCTGTGCGGCGAACGATGCAGCAACCCGGGACTCCTGTTCCAGCAAATTTGGGCGCCCATCCCAGCAAAAATGGACGCCCGTTCCAGCTCTTCGCCCTGCTGATCATAGTAGCTTGCGGCTCATTGCAGCAAAGCAAGCTCGCCGGTTCCAGCTCATCACCATGCTCTGGTTTTGGCTCGCCGTGGGCGTCGGTTTGCACTGAAGTATCTAGCAAAAAGATCTGAAAGCAACAATCCTTCATTGATCGGTTGAATAAAAAAATACTAGGTTCCAGCAAAACGAAACATCGGATGCAGCAGAAAAACAACTAAACATGTAGAATTCCTGTTGTCGATTTGTACCAAAAAAGATGGTTGTTTCCAGCAAAACAAGACATTGGATACAGCAGAAACAACAAAACAGGGAGAACTCGTGTGGTCGATTTGTAGCAAAAAGGATAGCTACTTCCAGCAAAATCAAACACCCAACTCTAGCAAAAGAAAAAAAACGCCGGCGACGAGTGCGCGTTTGGTTCCAGCATATCGCGTGACTGATGGCAGCAATTACCGATGCTGGTTCCAGCAAAATGGCTGGCCGGTTGTAGCAGAGGCTATCGTGGGTTTCAGCACAAAAATCGCCGCATCCGTCGTCCATCTTCACGGCACAGCCACCTCGTTGGTCGTAGTAGTAGGGGCCACTGGTTGCAGCAAACCACCCTCCACTCGTCGTATCAGGTTGCAAAGTGGAAATACCAAGTTGCCGATGTAGCTTTGGCGTCGCGCCTCTTCGCTCGCCGAGAGTCGTGCTCACGCACCTCCGCGGCTTCATGTGTGCAGCCCCGGATTGCCAGCTCGCCACACACGTCTTCCATCGCCGGCAAGCTATTGATTGAAGGTAGGCCAGGGGGAGAGAGAGGTGCATGGGATGAATGGTGGGCATGGAGGGATAAGCAAGAAAAACGAGTGGTGCTTGAGGGGATAAGGAAAAGGAAGCATATGGGGATAAGGAAGAGGGAGCATGTGGGGCCGAGGGGGTGAGGCCACACGTGCGCCGCATGATCGCTTTCGATCGAACGAAGCGTACGCGACTGGCCAAACGTTCCGCCGGCACGCCGCAGGAAACGTTTCCCTTTTTTAAGTAATAAAATAAAGAGAATAAAAGTAAAGACTGGTCAAGTTTCTTTTTCCCCCTTCAGGAAATCAAGTCCAGTCAAATGTTAGCATGGGCCTAGGCGTTGTTTGGAGGCCCAACATGCCCACAAACCAGATTACTAATCGGATCAGAACGCCGTTCACTGGCTGATCCGAGCCGTCCACCCGTCCAACCCCGCTAGGGTTTCCCCCCCTTCAGCACCCAGCCCGTATAAGTACGAGGCAAGAGCCCCCGCCGTCAACAATCTAAGTTCGTCCACACACCGCCGCCGCCGCCGCCGCCGCCGCGAACAGGAGAGCGAGACCGACTCCGCCGCCGCGATGAGGGCCAAGGTTCGTACTGCCCGTCATCTCCCTTCCCTGTTGTTAGCTGCTCCGCGACCGAGGTAGATCTGGACATGTGCTAGTGTTTAGCGAGGGTTTGTTCTCGCCGTTGCTACCGCTCGCTTGCGTAATTAGTGGTTCTCTGTGATGATCAACACTGATTAGATGTCCGATCCAATCCATTCCATTCAACCGTGGGGACAAAAGTGAGGCAAATTTGTCTGAGAGAACCGCTGCTATTTCGACCAGATTTGCTTGCTCTATGAGATCTAATTACTGCCTCTAGTTATGTTAGCCAGATTTATGTTTTTTTTTGGCTGTTTTCGTTTGTCCATTGTTCTCTGTGATGATGAAAACAGATGACGAGTCTGATGTAATCCATTCTATTACACCGTGTGGACAATCGAGGCATTTGTCTGAGAGAACGTTGATTGCTTAGCCATTTGCTTAGCACGGTTTTCCCACTGTTTTTTTGTGTGTGTAAAATTGCGTGGTTGGCATGATGAGGAAGACAATAGTTGTCCGATCTATTTGATGATAAAATCCACCTACTCATTCTGAATGTCAAACTGACTGCAGATCTACTTTGCTTTGCCTAACCTGTTTGTAGATAGCTACGACCTTCTTAGAATAGTTCTCTTTTTGCAATGCCAAATTGGCAGTTTGGGAAATGATGAAGGACAATTGGTCCGTGTTTCTGAAAATCACGTGATGATATCCAATGAAACACTCAATCTTCTGATTCTGAATTACATACTACTTTCTCGTTTCATGTGGAATTATCTCATGTTCCTGCGCATCTAGCACTATGCAATTTGTACTGATGATCTGCATTTCGTGTTAATGTGCAGTGGAAGAAGAAGAGGATGAGGAGGCTCAAGAGGAAGCGCCGAAAGATGAGGCAGCGATCCAAGTAGGCGCCTTGGAGGGAGGGGAAGCATCATCTGACATCCAGGCAGCGAAACTCTGAGGGATGATGGCATTGTCCCAGTGATTCCTGATTTGTTATGCGGTTGTGGCTGTGGAAGTTGCCTTACCTGTGTTTGGTCAAATTTAGCTGTTTAATACTAGTCTGGCTATGTTCCAGGACTGAGTTTTATGTAATGTGAGGATTATATGTGTTTGTGACTGAATTTTATGCACCTATTATCCTTGAGGTACTCCGAATTGTGCCTTCTGGCCCTGCATTTGTTGTGTCAGTTATTTTATCTTTTTGCGGTGTGACAGCTCCTTTTCTTTGCTCCTAGATGAACGAATACCAGGAACACTAAAGATATTTGCAGGTTCATTAAGGCCTTCTTTGGTTTGCAGGAATTTCATAGGATAGGATTTTTATAGGAATTTTTCCTTTAGAGCCCTTTGGTTCATAGGAATCATAGGAAAATAAAAAAGAACCTAAACTCAATGGAAAAATTCCTTTGATGTCAACCAAATGACATCTCCTTTCCTATTCCTACTCATAGGATTTGACATACATGCCATCTCATTTCCTACAAAATTCCTATTCCTATGATAATCTTATCCTATGAACCAAAAGAGGCCTAATTTTCTTTTTACCTCACAAGGGAAACAAAAGTTGAACCAGTGACACTTCCAGCATTGGTAGCTGCCAGTGAATTGAAGCCTCAGTTGAACAACTGAACTTGATTTATTGCTTAAGCTCCATGCGGTAATTTGATCTTAGACATGGGAATGAATTGGATGAGATTAACAATGGTGGTCGGTTTGAATGAAACACTAATGAACATCATGGCTCCAAGAACTGATGGCAACAATGTATTCGTTTAGTTATTGTCATTTTCAGCTTTTCTGTATTTGCTGCTATTTCACTGACGATGAGTCTGATTTAATCCATTCTATTACACCCATGTGGACGATTGAAGCAATTCTCAGGGAACATGCTTAGGGTAGTTTTTTTGGGCCTATGGCTGAGTGTGGAAATAAGCTGCCAAGCTCAACCTAAAATTTCATTTTATAAGCCTAACTATAAGTAAGGAGGGGGCAACTTGTTTCCACAGCCAGCCATAAGCTCCAAAAGAACAGGCCCTTAGTCTTTTGAGGGAATTCCTTATTTAACACTCTCTTAAAATTTATTGCCTTATTTGACACTGGATTTATTTTGCTTCCTTATTTAGCACGGTGTCTAAATTTTGTGCCTTTTATAACACTTTTGTCCATTTTAAACCTTAAAGTTGTCACATGACACCTAAAAAGACCTATTTGCCCCTCAGATGATGTGTGACGAAAATTTTATGTGTATGTGTGTATTCAATTCCCAAGCAAAATCAACCGACCCTCGTTGGTCTTGCTGCACCTATGAACCACCGCCGGCACCGGACAGAAAATTATAGCTTAGACCACCGATTGCACGTCGGACACGTGCTATATCTTCACGTTCACCGGTGATGTTAGCGCCTCTTCGTATGCCTCGCCAGTGCATGTACGTAAGCCGCTCATGCCCTTACCACTGTTGAGCAATAAATAATATATACACCCAAAGCTAGCGAAAAAAAAGAGCTTTGATCGATTCTACACAAGTACTTGTACGTGAACATGGCCTGGGCTAGCTCTAGCTGTGCACTGCCCACAAACTTGCATGCGTACGTAAACATGGTCTGTTGATCTGTTCCAGCCCTCACGCGCGCCGCACACGCGCCATGGTTGATGGAAATTTTATATAAAATCTGGCCCCAATTTCCATGAAGTGCTAGTATCGGTGGTGGTTAACAATTCGTACTGCATATTGGAGGACCGGCGCATCAATTTTGACGACCGTATTGAGACTGTATTTGTAAGTTTCGGAACCATATTGAGACAGTTCATGAGTTAGAGGACAGTTCTGAACATCGTCAACTACTTTAGAGACCACATAATGCATTTTATTTGAAATTTTTGGTCACATGCCCACGAGGGGCAAATAGGTCTTTTCATGTGTCATTTAACACTGTTAAGGCTTAAAATGGACAGAAGTGTTATAAAGGGCATAAAATTTAGACAAGGTGTTATATAAGGAAGAAATAGTTTTACAGTGTTAAATAGGGAAACAAAATTTAAAATAGTGTTATATAAGGAATTTTCTCTAGTCTTTTAACTTTACTATTCCAATTTTGGTTTACTAACTCATATTCTTGAATGTCAAATGCATATATAAGTAGTCCTTTTTGTTACAATCTTGTCATTTGCCAAATACTAGATTGCAGGACATGTCCTTATTTAACAAAACTGATCACACACAATGAGAATTAAATCCGGACACCCAATACTCTTGTTTCCAACAAATAAAGTACATTGCATTTGGTGTCCTGCCTTGCACTCTACATGTAAATTATATTGTACATTGCGTTTGAAATAATGTGCAGTGGAAGAACAAGAGAATGACGAGGCTCAAGAGGAAGTGCCAAAAGATGAGGCAACGATCAAAGTAGGTGAGCAACCAGGATGCGAAGCTTTGATTAAGTCTTGGTCAATTCCTGATGCCGCGTCCTCTTGAATCCTGATATGTTTTGGTGATTCTGGTTGTGGCAAATGTGGATCTTTTGTAATCACTCATTAAATATCCTGAACTTTAAAAATATAATTTGCCACTACCTTGCTCTCTCAACGAATTGATTGGTTGCGGTCGGCTTGCAAGTCTTTCCTGACACGACAGTTTCTTCAATCATTTGATTGGTTCAAACCACAAATAACGAGGTGTATCTACCTCTTGTGCCATGTTTACTCACGCGCAACGGCTATTCAACAAAAGTATTGCTAGTTAGTTGTCGGATTGCTAATTAGTTATCTCTTATGTTGTTTTTGTTTCTAATTGCATTTGTGAAGATGCTGGATGCTCCGCTAAAGATAACAATCAGTTCACCCTTGCACGCAGTTTGGTCAGGGATTCTCCCATTCTTCGCATGCACGGAATTTGGAGCAGTTAACTAAGATAGTGCAGACTATTCAGATATGTGAATTATATCATTGGCAGTGCTATTGAAAATAGTTTGCCCATCCAGAATTAAATAAGTTTGAGTCTACATGGAATTATTATTTATATAAAATACACATGGGCTGAAAAAAGTGGAAGGAATCTTTTTAATTGACTTCACATGAGGATGGCAGTCAAGTTAAAGGAGTCATTTATACTTTTCTAGAGTGGCATGGCCTTCTCTCTATGATATGACCCCATGTAATATAAATACCGGGGTCGTCGATGTTTCGCCCTAAGTTGGTGTTGTCCAAAAATATGCTGCATATACATTAGAGTACGTGCGGCCAAGCTACAATGACGAACAGCTATAAAAAAAAGGTAGTTTTTGTTGTTCAAAATACAAAGCGTGCGGGTCAAACAGAGACTGGTGCATTTATTTCAGGAGATAAACAAACGAGTAATAACACTAATCCTTGTGAAGAAGCTAAGGCTCTACACATACATGTTTGGAGGAAAGAGTACAATAAGTAAACTATGAAAACTTTCATGTGCATGGCTACATGAGAGATAGCTGGATGGAGATACTATTATCAAGGAGACCAAGTAATTAAGGGTCTGTATAGGTCTTAGTCGAAGTCTCAGTCAGATGACATCATCCAACAATAGCCCAGCCCATTTTTAATTTATCATTTAGTCTGCTACTTTTCTAGCGCTGTTGGGCCGGCCATGCTATTGCGTCTAATGCCTTTTGTCATTTTCTTGGTTGCTCTGTGCTTTTCAGCCAGCCATTTTTTGACTCTATCGAGAGTTTTTGGAGATGCTGCTTGTTCTTGCACAATGACCGGGCCATTAGTAATTACTAAGTTTGCATGATTTTCCTTCCATCCTTTTTTTGCTGTTTTTGTTTGGTTTTTCTGTTTTTCCTATTGTTTGTTAAATGTTTAATGTTCATTTCCTTTGAAAATTAGTTATTGGCTCACTGTAAAAAAGAAATGGTAGCATTTTGTTTACATTTATCATATTTTTTTGGAAAAAGTGCTTGTTTATTCTTAAAATTATTCATCGTGTGTTGGAAAAAATGTTCCTAGAAAACATCATGTATTTTAAAAAATGTTCACCATGCGTTTACAAAAGAAAAGATATGAAACGGTGACCCTAGTGGCATATATGCAACTGCCCCCCCTCCTAACAAAAACATCACTGGGTTGTAGTCATGTTGAAGACATGCAATTGCAGTAGGGAGCGGCACTTGCAATTGTGTGTCTAGGGGCAGACATGCAGCTATCCCGTACCCAACAGAATACCTCATAGTTGTGTGGACGACACTTGCAGTTGCATGCCTAGTGCAGACATGCCACTGCTTCCCCACTATCGGCCAAAATATCTCTGAGTTGCAGCCAGGGACGACACTTGCAGTTGCGTGACTACTGGTAGACATGCAATTAGCCCCCTCCATCGAACAAAACACCGCCCAGTTGCAGACGCATTAAAGTCATGCATTTGCAGTCGGGGGCTACACTTGCAGTTGCATGCCTACACATGCAAACGGCTCTCCTCCCCCAACAAAACATCACCGCGTTGTAGTCGTGTTGAAGACATGCAGTTGCAATCAGGATCTTCACTTGCAGCTGTCTACCTAGTGGCAGACATGCAACTACCCCCTCCCCGACAAAAACACCATAGAGTTGCAGTCGTGTTGAAGACATGCAATTGCAATCGAGGGCAACACTTGCAGTTGCGTGTGTAGTACAAGGCATGCAATTGTTTTCCTCTCTCTGTCAAAACAACACTAATTTGAAATCACGTTGAAGACATGCAATTGCAGTCGAGGACAACACTTGCAGTTGCGTTGTAGTACAAGGCATGCAATTGTTTTCCTCTCTGTGACAAAACAACACTAAGTTGCAATCGCGTTGAAGACATGCAGTTGCAGTCGGAGACGACACTTGCAGTTGCGTGCCTAGTGTGCTAGACATGCAACTTCCCTCTCCGACAAAACACTAGTAAGTTGTGGCTGCTTTGAAGACATGCAATTGCAATCGAGGCGACACTTCCAGTTGATCGGCAAGAAAATATTTTTAGAAAGGAAAAAAAAAGGAAGTTGCACACGGATGACATAGATACAATAGTGTGTGGCTGATGCACATGGAACTCCCTATGATCGATGGATGTGACCGATGACAATACTCTTGAAAAGAAAAGGAAAAATTGCACACCGATAATTGATATGTAATTACACACGATTTAATGTACATGCAATTGTGTGCGATCGATCAATGTGCAAACAGGTGGTACTATTTATGTAAAAACAAAAAATAATTGAAAACATAAAAAATAATGGGGAAAGACAAATGGGAGCGAAGCAGGCTAAAATCCAGAGCGAAAGCAGCAGAAAGCAACGACAAAAAAACAAAAAGGAAAAAAGAAGAAAAAAAAGGCCCGCCTGAACACCCGCCCAGCACAAAATCAACGCACACACGCTACAAAAAGGCCCAATAAAACAAGGAAACGGCTGGTCGCCTTATACAGGCCGAAACAAAGGACAAACCCACCTACCACGAATCTTAAAGCGAACAAAACATCCAACAGATAACTGAGATTTAGCAGCTCCGATTAATTAAAGTTGAGGATCTATGTATTGCATGTAAGTGTTTAGATGGCGGAAATCGTTTAAAATAAACCGGCTGATCAACGCGCTCCGTAAGTCGCCTTTAACGCTCGCCACGTGTCTGGTGGGCCCAACGAGCTGCTTATCCTTTCATTCTCTTATCTCTTTCCTGCACGCGTTGAGCTGCTTGTTTCTTCTCTTCGTTTTTCTTCTTCCTGCGGCACAACACAGCCATGGCAGTGCCATCGGCACCAGTGCCGGCCCGCCACCACTCGCGTTTCTGCTATGCTTGCTCCTACACGCCATGCTCTTCGCCGCTGCTGCAAACCGCCGTCGCCTCGCATCGCTGCACCGCTGCTCCACTGCAGCTCCGGCGAAGCAGCCTGCGCCGTCGTGGTCGTGCGCTGCATCGCAACTTCCGCCATGGCCGCCGCGTGCTGCATCGCAGCATCCGCTGTCATCGCCGCCGCTGCAATGAAGCGTGGCCGGGGCTGCAATGGAGCGCCGCCGGGGTCGTTGGAGCTCCGCCGCGGCTGCATTGGAGCTTCGCCGACGGCTCAGTGCAGCACCGCAGCGGCTCGATGCAACGTCGCTGGCGGCTCTCGAGGGAAGCTTTTGGTGTTGCATTGGAGCGCTCGCCGTCGGCTCCATTGCAGCTCCGCCGGAGTGCTCGCCAGCCGCTAGACGTAGCGTTTTGGTGTTGCTATGGAGCTCTGGTCATGGCGGCTCTCCGGTGCTGCGGCGACATGCGGTGCTGTGAGATCGAAGCACGGGGGCTGGTTGAACGCGACGCGAGAGAGAAGGGTCAGCGACTCGGCGTGCGTTGATGTATCAAGGGTTGGAAAGAATGGATCGCACGGCTGGCGACCCGACTGATTTCGCTAGGAAATAAGTCGGATGATTTGTAGTAGTCGCCTTAGATGCAGGGGCGGAGCCCAATGGGCCAACACTGTAGCACAGGCTACAGGGTCTGATTTTATTTTACGTATTAAATATCAGGTATTTAGCTCGGGGCATCAGGGTGGACCGAATATTGTGCTACAGGGCCCATTATTCCAGGCGCACCAGGCCTCCTTTGGTCCGCTTCCAGCAGCCCATTGAACACAATAAACTATCCATATGGTGCTCTGTAGCGAACAGAACAATCGATCTGACTAAAACAACCACGTCTCCTCGTCTCCTAATCTATCCCGGCCCCCGATTCATCGACTTGTGCAGCGGCCGGTGGCGATCGATCGATTCACAGATTGAGAACTTGTGCAGCGGCGGCAACCATCGAGCCAAGAGGCAAAATCTAGCTAGGTAGTACTTCTAATCTTCTACTGTAGTACTCTAGTCGGTAGGCTGTAGCTAATCTTTCTACAGATTTAAAGATTGGAATTGATATGTTCCCTAGTCTAGACGAATTGACGATTTGTGGCAGCCGGCAGCATGGATCCGTTCCTGTCTTCTGGGTTGATCCGATCATCCGAATGTCCGCACAGCTACGGTAGCGGCAGGCGGCACCGGCGGCGGCGTAATTTTCTCTTCTTCTTTTACAATATGAGTATGGCTAACCCTCAGGATTTTGATTCCAGGGATTTGAGGGATCTTGATAAGGATCTACGGCTCTATATTGCTGATGTGCGCACAGATGATAGCTTTTCCAACATAGCAACAATCACCGAGCTTTCAAAAAATATGGTGCAGACGAGGAGGCATATTATGTACCTTTTGTTTTATCGGTTGTTGAAACTAGTAATTGTATGGCCTATTGCTACTGCTACAGTTGAGAGGTGCTTCTCAGCAATGAAATTGGTCAAAACTTGCTTGCGCAATCGCCTCAACGATGACAGCTTGAGTGATGATGTTATTTGTTATGTGGAGAAGAAACAAATGAAAAAGGTCACAAATGATCAAATGGTTGAGTATTTCATGGCTCGAAGGAAGAGAATGTACTAAAGGTAATTTATAACATTTTAAGTACTTTTATAGCAAATTTAAGTACTTTGATTTAGGCATTTTATTATATTCTACTCAAAATTTTAATTCTAGTTTTGTTATTGTAGGTTAATAAACCTTTGTGTCTGATGATGTGTTTTCAAATTTCAGAATGCAAGACATGTTTTCAAGTAATTTTTTTGTTTGATTTGGCATTATATTAAACAGTTTGAGTGTAGCATTTTGTTTTTAATTTTTTACAATATGACTTCTCTTATGTTTGGTAATCCGTGTTACAAGCTATGAAACACGCCTTTATTTAATGCATCGGTTGCTTGCAAAATTTATGCCATGGTTAAGTAGTGCATCAGGGTAAGATTAGCTCCAGATCCGCCCCTGCTTAGATGGCAGATGCAAGAAATCGTATTTTTGTTCCTATTTTTGCCCTGTAACATGCATCGAAAGGACATGTATGTTATCTTAAACATAAGCACAAATTAAAGTAACATTTGTATTACTTTCATATTGTGGCACTTTGCCTATTTCTTCCTAGTTGTACAATTCCAGATGTGCTAATCTCCCAACTAGTTCCTAGTTGTTACTAATTTTGCTTGTATATGTTATTATAGCTTATTAAGCTTAATGGATAAAGATTTTTTTAAAGAGGAATATATTAATATCAAGTAGATACCAATTACGCCCAACCTATGCACCAACAAGACGCGTAAGAACATCCATGATGTACACGGCCAAAAAAGAAAATAACAAGAGAAAAAAAACATGACACGGTGATCAATCACCTCGTAGTAGCAGCGCTCTTAACACCACCAAAGACAACACCCGGACTAGAAAGAAGGTTCTCACCAACAATGCACAAGTGTTATCATTGCCCGATCAAAGATCATAGGTTTTCACTCTGGAGAAAGACCGCGTTCCCAAAACAATGACTTCAACAGGGCCACTGCCAGGCACAACTAATAAAGGCTAGGCCGAGTGGCACAACTAATAAAGGCTAGACCTTGGGTTTTCACCCTGGAAATCATGACTCGGTACTCAAAAGAGCACCACCAACAAAGAAGTCCTCCAATGTTGCCGCCCACTCGCGGAGGCTACTACTAAAAGTCACTTACCACCAGGCTCACAGGAACTCGTGCCAGGTATGGGAGAGAACATACCCTGCAAGCTAATTCTAAACAACTGCCTGTGAAGCAGAGTCTTCATCGCATCCAAGACCCCGCCTTCGCCACTTGCAGGTCCTCCAATCACGCCATGGCATTCTCCTCATGTGTCGATCCCTTGGAAATCTTGGAGCAGACATGTCCCAAGGTGTCAACAAAAACAGAGCTTTGCGATACCCTGGTGAAGTTGGTTATACGAATATTGCGGGTGGACACGACGGGCCCTTATCCAATCAAGGTGTCCAAAAAAGCGTCATATATGCTAGTCCTTGTTTTCCTTCGAAGGAGATGTCCGGAACTCACTGATGGTCAGATCAAAGAGGATTTATCACATGTAGAACGGGGACTTCACACGAAGAGCACGGGGGGCCACTGCCTGGCCGATTTATATTAGGAGACATGAGGTCCCCCGACAACCAGGCCCGTCCCCCTGGACGGGTAGTACCGGCCAACCCCCCTAGTCGTAGCCTCTTTGGATCAACGACCCGACCTCCAGTTGGATATGGGCAGAGACGAGTTCAAGGGATGGTAGCCCCGCACCATGGGCGTGGCCAGATGCGAGCCTACCTCACCGCTGACAGCGAACTCCAGGCCGGCCACCCAAGCTGGACGACGGAGAGCAGGGATAACCGATGACGGCGCGTCTGAGGTGATGGGGTTCGGGAGAAGCAGCATGGGGAGCGATGAAGGGGAAGGAGAAGTGGGGCGGCCTCGCCGCTGCCAACCCACGTCAGGGCTTTGTCCGATAGGGACTATCGGCGGCGGTGAGGGAAGGGGCGAAGGAGGAGGGGTCGGTCGCGGCGAGACTGGGGATCCGCCCGTGTCGCCCTGGGGGGCGACGCGGAGGCAACTTCATTTTTCTTTCTAGATGCACTTATTGACGCTACCAATGGCACACCAACAACTTGGCAAGAGACGGGGCATGCCATCATGTTTATTGACATTATTCAGTCATTATGCACGTCACGGTAATCTTTTTTGACACATGTAAGGCGTCAAGCAAGATTCATGGGCTAGCATGTTGTACTTGGGCAGTGGGGGAGGGTAGGCGCTAGGGAACATGTAGAGCACTAGTACAACGACGTCCTAAACAAACGGTTTGAAACCCCTTTCCACGACGGCATTCGAAACCGTCGCCAAGTGAGTGTGGGCGATAGGGGGGTCCTTCCCACACGACCCAGAAATCGTCGGGGATAGGCCCTCCTGGGACCCAGGCTGGGGCCGTGTGCGATCGGGTGAGGCATGGAAACCCAATCATTTTCGTAGGTATGTACATCCCACACGGCGAATCCCAGAAATCATTTCCGTAGGTATGTACATCCCACATGGTGAATCCCAGAAATCATTTCCGTAGGTATGTACATCCCACACGGTGAATCCCAGAAAATCATTTCCGTAGGTATGTACATCCCAAACAGTTCTTTGTGTGCAAACGTTTGTGCAAGGTGGCCTAACGCAAACAGTTCTCTGCCGGAAGCCGTGTGTGATTGTTAGTTGATCGAACACGCCGACTGATACGTCTCCGTCGTATCTACTTTTCCAAACACTTTTGCCCTTTTTTTGGACTCTAACTTGCATGATTTGAATGGTACTAACCCGACTGACGCTGTTTTCAGCAGAATTGCCATGATGTTATTTTTGTGCAGAAATAAAAGTTCTCGGAATGACATGAAAATCTACGGAGAATTATTTTGGAATATATAAAAAATACTGGAAGAAGAATCCACGTCAGGGGGGCCTCCACCTGTCCACGGGGGTGGGGGGCGCGCCCTACCCGCTGGGCACGCCCCCTGCCTCGTGGGCCCCTTGACGCTCCACCGACCTCAACCTTGACTCCATATATTCACTTTCGGGGAGAAAAAAATCAGAGAGAAGGGTTCATCACGTTTTACGATACGGAGCCGCCGGCATACCCTAAACTCTCTCGAGAGGGCTGATCTGGAGTCCATTCGGGGCTTCGGAGAGGGGAATCCGTCGCCATCGTCATCATCAACCATCCTCCATCACCAATTTCATGATGCTCACTGCCGTGCGTGAGTAATTCCATCGTAGGCTTGCTGGACAATGATAGGTTGGATGAGATTTATCATGTAATCGAGTTAGTTTTGTTAGGGTTTGATCCCTAGTATCCACTATGTTCTGAGATTGATGTTGCTATGACTTTGCTATGCTTAATGCTTGTCACTAGGGCCCGAGTGCCATGATTTCAGATCTGGACCTATTATGTTTTCATGAATATATGTGAGTTCTTGATCCTATCTTGCAAGTCTATAGTCACCTACTATGTGTTATGATCTAGCAACCCCGAAGTGAAAATAATCGAGACCACTCCCGGTGATGACCGTAGTTTGAGGAGTTCATGTATTCACTATGTGTTAATGCTTTGGTTCGGTACTCTATTAAAAGGAGGCCTTAATATCCCTTAGTTTCCAATAGGACCCCGCTGCCACAGGAGGGTAGGACAAAAGATGTCATGCAAGTTCTTTTCCATAAGCACGCATGACTATATTCAGAATACATGCCTACATTACATTGATGAACTGGAGCTAGTTCTGTGTCACCCTAGGTTATGACTGTTACATGATCGATCGCATCCGGCATAACTCTCCATCACTGATCCATTGCCTACAAGCTTTCCATATATTGTTCTTCGCTTATTTACTTTTCCGTTGCTATTGTTACAATCACTATAAAACCCAAAAATATCACTTTTGCTACCGTTACCTTTTGCCACGGTTACCACTACTATCATATTACTTTGCTACTAAATACTTTGCTACAGATATTAAGTTTCCAGGTGTGGTTGAATTGACAACTCAGCTGCTAATACTTGAGAATACTCTTTGGCTCCCCTTGTGTCGAATTAATAAATTTGGGTTGAATACTCTACCCACGAAAACTGTTGCGATCCCCTATACTTGTGGGTTATCAATACACACATTGAAACATAACATATAAGAATGGAAAACAGAGTACACACATTGAAACAGAGCAATAAACAGAGCAATACTACGATTGCTGTGAATACATAGCTATCCACGTCGAAACGACTTTTCAAAATAAAACGTGTCCATGAGAACATGACCAGTAGTCCTTGCCTAGGGTAGCTCTTGGCTCTGCCTGAACTCGTGCAGGTGTTCGTCTAAGCGGTCGACACGCTCGCGGTACATATGGAGCGCGATCTCGAGCTCCAAGTTGGCCATTTCATCAGAGATCACCAGCTCGAGGATGCGATGGCCATGTTCCTCTACTGCGCCTAGGTGGACACCTGGGCCAAGGAGGCGGTCGAGCCTACGGACCAGCGCGTTGGCATCCAGCGGGCCGGGGACAAGGCGAACGACGGCACCCATGCGAACGGCGCGGCGGGCGTCCGGTGCAAGTACGCCGCGGCCGGCCTTTGGTGCAAGTACGGCGCTGAGGGCCTCTGCCCACTCCTAGCGAGAAATGGGGGTACTGACAGGATGTGTACCCAGCTGCGACACCGTGTCGACAGCAGGCAAGCGCCGCTTGATCCGCTCTTAATGTGCGGTGCGCTGCGCCTCTCGCTCTGCGACGCTCCAACGGTCTCGCCGTGCGGCTAGCCGCGGCCTATCGGCACAGACGCTCCTAGCTTGCTCTGCGCCGCGCCATCGATCATGTTGTGCGGCGAGCTGCAACCTGTTGGTGCTGACATGCCTACCTTGATCCACGACGCTCAAGCGCCATGCGCAAAAGGTCTGATCAACCCTGGCGATGACGCGCATCACGGCGTCATCAATCGCGTTGCCGGGGAGCGCCTCGGCCTCGACGGGCCGTGGCGCCTTCTTGTTTTCCTCGTCGATGAGGTTGATGGCAGAGGCGGCGCTTTGGTGGGTTGGCATGCTTGGAAAAGGTGGATGTGCTACAGGCTGCGCTTGTCACCTCCATGCGTCGCGTGCCCCCTATGCGCAATATAGCAGGGTGGCCGGAAACATGTGAGGAAATGGCGGGAAACGGTGGCGTATTCATAAAACGCCATCAATTAATGGAAACTTAGCATTGAGCTAGCACAAGAAGTAGATGATGATCAGATGAACACGAACCACACTAGGGAACCCGTTGGTGATGAATTCATCAATCCCAAACGGATGAATACTAGCAAGCGTTTGCCCACAACACACACGACCTATTCCATCACAAATAGGTCGGATGGATCAACTGTATGCCACGTATTGCACATTGTCAAAAAGTAATGCGGTAGACCTTCTTTAACATGTGTTAAAAAACAAGGACCTTGAGGTTAAATTACTGAGGGAATGGGGCATTTCGGTCATTTGACTGAAATGACCCATCCCATCACCTAATTTAACATCGACACAACTTCCCATCCAGTCACCCATCCGATGGCTGCTCCAGCCTGAGCACACTTAACTTGATAGTTTCTTACATGAGCTACTGGTGGAACAACTAGTCCTTGCTGATAGGAATGCCTCTTCACATCCTTATGGCATATCCAGATGACCACCCTCCCCACAATGGCCAATAGATGTTGTGTAGATAGAGCACATCACATACGTCTTATTAGAAGCAATCGTCTACGTTATTATCGGTCTTTGCACACATTTCTGATTACAGACCTGTTTGCCGCGTATCACACACATCTTGTTATATTGAACCATTTCTGTTCTATTGCCTAATCACAAACAGTTCATCCGGGTGAACCGTATGCTGTACATCACACACACCTTGATCGGGCTGACCGTTTCTTTTGTGTTGCCTAATCACAAACAGTTCATTCGAGTGAACCGTATACTGTGTATTGCACACGCCTTCATCTGGCTGGTCGTTTCTTTTGTTCCTAGTCATCACAAACAGTTAATTGAACTGAACCATATGCCCTTCATCACACACGCAACTAAAAACTGAATCGTGTTTGATGCATCCGTCATCGCAAACGTTTTACACATTTCTGACGGTTTTCACCTAGCACCGTTTGCGATTATTGCATCGCACACAGTTTCTCGAAGGGTCTTTGATCGTAGTGTCGCATTAGCAGCATCCTGCAGTAGTGCTCATGGGTCCCTTGTATCTCCACCGACCTACTTCTTTCGCCTATATATACTCTTATACCCTGAAAACATCCAGGGGAGCCATGAAACCACTTTTCCACCGCCGCAACCTTCTGTACCCGTGAGATCCCATCTACGGACCTTTTCCGGCGATCTGCTGGAGGGGCATTCGATCACAGAGGGCTTCTACATCAACACCATAGCCTCTCCGATGATGTGTGAGTAGTTTACCATAGACCTTCGGGTCAATAGTTATTAGCTAGATGGCTTCTTCTCTCTCTTTGGTTTTGAATACAAAGTTCTCCTCGATGTTCTTAGAGATCTATTCGATATAATTCTTTTACGGTGTGTTTGCTAAGATCCGATGAATTGTGAGTTTATGAATTTTATTATCTATGAACAATATTTGATTCTTCTCTGAATTCTTATATGCATGATTTGATATCTTTGCAAGTCTCTTCGAATTATCGGTTTAGTTTGGCCTACTAGATTGATCTTTCTTGCAATGTGAGAAGTGCTTAGCTTTGGGTTCAATCTTGCAGTGTCCTTTCCCAGTGACAGTAGGGGCAACAAGGCACGTATTGTATTGTTGCCATCGAGGATAAAAAGATGGGGTTTATATCGTATTGCTTGAGTTTATCCCTCTACATCATGTCATCTTGCCTAATGCGTTACTCTGTTCTTATGAACTTAATACTCTAGATGCATGCTGGATAGCGGTCGATGTGTGGAGTAATAGTAGTAGATGCAGAATCGTTTCGGTCTACTTGACATGGACGTGATGCCTATATTCATGATCATGCCTAGATATCATCATAACTATGCGCTTTTCTATCAATTGCTCGGCAGTAATTTATTCACCCACCGTAATATATGTTATCTTGAGAGAAGCCACTAGTGAAACCTATGCCCCCCGGGTCTACTTTACATCATATAAGTTTCCGATCTACAATTCTAGTTTACTATTTATTTTGCAATCTTTATTTTTCAATCTATACAAAAAAATATTTATCTTATTATCTTTATCAGATCTCACTTTTGCAAGTGGCCGTGAAGGGATTGACAACCCCTTTATCGCGTTGGTTGCAAGGTTCTTGATTGTTTGTGCATGTACTAGGCGACTTGCGTGTAGTCTCCTACTGGATTGATACATTGGTTCTCAAAAACTAAGGGAAATACTTACGCTACTTTGTTGCATCACCCTTTCCTCTTCAAGGGAAAACCAACACATGCTCAAGAGGTAGCACTGTACTAGTGCGAAAAGATTGAGAAACTTGGTTTTTTAATTCCTGTAATTCCAAAATACGCCTGAAAATCATGAAACTTGGCATGGTCTCATGACATGGCACCAACATGCTGCGGTAAGTTTTTTGCCGAATTGGGACAAGCTTTGGTGTAAACTTCTTACAAATCGGAGCTTCCCTCAAGAAGGCTCATGGTTCCGAGAGGGAACGTGTCACCTCCGTGTGCGAAACGACATACGTACACTGCCTTCTCCCACCTTAATTTTTTTTACACAACCAGATTAGACCAAATAGAAGTACCGTGCTAAATTTTGGAATTATTCCGGGTTTGTTTCACCTTTTTTATACATTAATTGAGTTTCTAGGAATTTAATGTGGATAATTCAAATTTAAACTACAAGCACATGCTCGAGTGCACCAAAGTTGTTTGAGAAATCACATGTGTGTCCTTGGGTGAATTTCTAGGTCCCATGCAAGAGATCGGAGTGAAATTCAAATATCTGGGCATCGTGGCTCGACCGGAAAGATTGAGAAACTTGGTTCTTTAATTCCTGTAATTCCAAAACACGCCTGAAAATCATGAAACTTGGCATGGTGTTATGACATGGCACCAACATGCTGTGGTAATTTTTTTGGCCGAATTGGGACAAGCTTTGGTGTAAGCTTCTTGCAAACCGGAGCTTTCCTCAAAAAGGCTCGTGGTTCCGAGAAGGAACATGTCACCTCCCACTACTGGTGCCTATAGATAGAAGTTTACCAGTAGCGCATGTTTATGACCCCACGCTACTGGTATTTACCAGTAGTGCTGGGTAGAAAACACGCTTCTACTACTAAATAACAACAACATTTGTTAGCTTTGGCTGCGTTCTTGTTACATGGGCCGCAGGGCAAAAAGGTAGCCCACTTACCAGTAGCGTTTGTTTCGAACGGGTGCTACAACTGCTGGGATTAGCAGTAGCGCCGGCCTCTACCCAACGCTACTACTAGAGGAAAATAAAACCGTCCTGAGCGCCCCCACCCCCTCTCTCTCACACTATCGATCACCTCCGCCCGACGATGCCACCGCCACGGTTAGGGTTCCTCCCCGGCCACCTCACCCCCGTCGACGGTGCAGTGCGCCGCCGCCACGCGCGGTCGCCTCTCGCCTCCTCCGATGCTCCATGCTACCTCTTGAGCATTGCGTTGGTTTTCCCCAAAGAGGAAGGGATGATGTAGCAAAGTAGCGTAAGTATTTCCCTCAGTTTTTGAGAACCAAGGTATCAATCCAGTAGGAGGCTACGCGCGAGTCCCTCGCACCTGCACAAAACAAATAAATCCTCGCAACCAACGCAAATAGGGGTTATCAGTCCTTATAAGGCCACCTACGAGAGTGAGATCTGATAGATATCATAAGATAATATTTTTGGTATTTTTATGATAAAGATGCAAAGTAAAATAAAGGCAAAGTAAATAGCAAAGGAAATAACTAAGTAGTAGGAGATTAATATGATAAAGATAGACCTGGGGGCCATAGGTTTCACTAGTGGCTTCTCTCGAGAGCATAAGTATTCTACGGTGGGTGAACAAATTACTGTTGAGCAATTGACAGAATTGAGCATAGTTATGAGAATATCTAGGTATGATCATGTATATAGGCATCACGTCCGAGACAAGTAGACCGACTCCTGCCTACATCTAGTACTATTACTCCACTCATCGACCGCTATCCAGCATGCATCTAGAGTATTAAGTTAAAAACAGAGTAACGCCTTAAGCAAGATGACATGATGTAGAGGGATAGACTCATGCAATATGAAGAAAACCCCATCTTGTTATCCTCGATGGCAACAATACAATACATGCCTTGCTGCCCCTACTGTCACTGGGAAAGGACACCGCAAGATTGAACCCAAAGCTAAGCACTTCTCCCATTGCAAGAAAGATCGATCTAGTAGGCCAAACCAAACTGATAATTCGAAGAGACTTGCAAAGATAACCAATCATACATAAAAGAATTCATAGAAGATTCAAATATTATTCATAGATAGACTTGATCATAAACCCACAATTCATCGGTCTCAACAAACACACCGCAAAAACAAGATTACATCGAATAGATCTCCACAAGAGAGGGGGAAAACATTGTATTGAGATCCAAAAAGAGAGAAGAAGCCATCTAGATACTAACTATGGACCCGTAGGTCTGAGGTAAACTACTCACACTTCATCGGAGGGGCTATGGTGTTGATGTAGAAGCCCTCCGTGATCGATGCCCCCTCCGGCGGAGCTCCGGAACAGGCCCCAAGATGGGATCTCGTGGATACAGAAAGTTGCGGCGGTGAAATTAGGTTTTTGGCTCCGTATCTGATCGTTTGGGGGTACGTAGGTATATATAGGAGGAAGGAGTACGTTAGTGGAGCAACAGGGGGCCCACAAGGGTGGAGGGCGCGCCTGTGGGGGAGGGGGGTAGGCGCGCCCCCCTACCTCGTGGCCTCCTCTTTTCTTTCTTGACGTAGGGTCCAAGTCTCCTTGGTCTTGTTCGTTGAGAAAATCACGTTCCCGAAGGTTTCATTCCGTTTGGACTCCCTTTGATATTTCTTTTCTTCGAAACCCTAAAACAGGAAAAAACCAACAATTCTGGGCTAGACCTCCGGTTAATAGGTTAGTCCCAAAAATAATATAAAAGTGGATAATAAAGCCCAATAATGTTCAAAACAGTAGATAATATAGCATGGAGCAATCAGAAATTATAGATACGTTGGAGACGTATCAAGCATTCCCAAGCTTATTTCCTGCTCGTCCTCGAGTAGGTAAATGATAAAAACAGAATTTTTGATGCGGAGTACTACTTGGCATAATTTTAATGTAATTCTTCTTAATTGTGGTATGAATATTCAGATCCGAAAGATTCATGACAAAAGTTCATATTGACATAAAAAATAATAATACTTCAATCATACTAACAAAGCAATTATGTCTTCTCAAAATAACATGGCAAAAGAAAGTTATCCCTACAAAATCATATAGTCTGGCTATGCTCTATCTTCACCACACAAAATATTTAAATCATGCACAACCCCGATGACAAGCCAAGCAATTGTTTCATACTTTTGACATTCTCAAACTTTTTCAATCTTCATGCAATACATGAGCGTGAGCCATGGATATAGCACTATAGGTGGAATAGAATGGTGGTTGTGGAGAAGACAAAAAGGAGAAGATAGTCTCACATCAACTAGGCGTATCAACGGGCTATGGAGATGCCCATAAATAGATATCAATGTGAGTGAGTAGGGATTGCCATGCAACGGATGCACTACAGCTATAAGTATATGAAAGCTCAAAAAGAAACTAAGTGGGTGTGCATCCAACTTGCTTGCTCATGAAGACCTAGGGCAATTTGAGGAAGCCCATCATTGGAATATACAAGCCAAGTTCTATAATGAAAGATTCCCACTAGTATATGAAAGTGATAACATGAGAGACTCTCTACCATGAAGATCATGGTGCTACTTTGAAGCACAAGTGTGGTAAAAGGATAGTAACATTGTCCCTTCTCTCTTTTTCTCTCATTTTTTTATTTGGGCCTTTTCTCTTTTTTTATGGCCTCTGTTCTTTCTCTTTTTTTATTTGGGCTTCTTTGGCCTCTTTTATTTCTTTTTCGTCCGGAGTCTCATCCCAACTTGTGGGGGAATCATAGTCTCCATCATCCTTTCCTCACTGGGACAATGCTCTAATAATGATGATCATCACACTTTTATTTTTCTTACAACTCGATAACGGAACGGTGGAAAGTTGCATGGCAATATATCTCAGAATGGCTATGGAAATGCCATAATAGGTAGGTATGGTGGCTGTTTTGAGGAAGGTATATGGTGGGTGTATGATACCGGGAAAAGGTGCGCGGTATTAGAGAGGCTAGCCAAGGTGGAAGGGTGAGAGTGCGTATAATCCATGGACTCAACATTAGTCATAAAGAACTCATATACTTTTTGCAAAAATCTACAAGTTATCAAAGCAAAGTATTACGCGCATGCTCCTAGGGGGATAGATTGGTAGGAAAAGACCATCGCTCGTCCCCGACCGCCACTCATAAGGAAGACAATCAATAAATAAATCATGCTCCGACTTCATCACATAACGGTTCACCATACGTGCATGCTACGAGAATCACAAGCTTCAACACAAGTATTTCTCAAATTCACAACTACTCAACTAGCATGACTTTAATATCACCATCTCCATATCTCAAAACAATTATCAAGTATCAAACTTATCATAGTATTCAACACACTCATAAGAGAATTTTCTTATTCTTGAATACCTAGCATATTAGAATTTTAAGCAAATTACCATGCTATTAAGACTCTCAAAATAATCTAAGTGAAGCATGAGAGATCAATAGTTTCTATAAAACAAATCCACCACCGTGCTCTAAAAGATATAAGTGAAGTACTAGAGCAAAATTATATAACTCAAAAGATATAAGCGAAGCACATAGAGTATTCTAACAAATTCCAAATCATGTATGGCTCTCTCAAAAGGTGTGTACAGCAAGGATGATTGTGTTAAACTAACAATCAAAGACTCAAATAATACAAGACGCTCCAAGCAAAACACATATCATGTGGCGAATAAAAATATAGCTCCAAGTAAATTACCGATAGAAGTAGACGAAAGAGGGGATGCTTTCCGGGGCATCCCCAAGATTTGGCTTTTAGGTGTCCTTAGATTATCTTGGGGGTGCCATGGGCATCCCCAAGCTTAGGATCTTTCCACTACTTGTTCCATAATCCATCAAATCTTTACCCAAAACTTGAAAACTTCACAACACAAAACTTAAAGTAGAAAATCTCGTGAGCTCCGTTAGCGAAAGAAAATAAAATACCACTTCAAGGTACTGTAATGAACTCATTATTTATTTATATTGGTGTTATACCTACTGTATTCCAACTTCTATATGGTTTATAAACTATTTTACTAGCCATAGATTCATCAAAATAAGCAAACAACACAAGAAAAACAGAATCTGTCAAAAACAGAACAGTCTGTAGTAATCTGTAGCTAGCGCAAGATATGGAACCCCAAAAGTTCTAAAATAAATTTCTGGACGTGAGGAATTTAGCTATTAATCATCTGCAAAAAGAATTAAATAAATATCACTTTCCAAATAAAAATGACAGCAGTTCTCGTGAGTGCTAAAGTTTCTGTTTTTTACAGCAAGTTCAACAAGACTTTCCCCAAGTCTTCCCAACGGTTCTACTTGGCACAAACACTAATTAAACACAAAAAACACAACCAAAACAGGGGCTAGATAAATTATTTATTACTAAACAGGAGCAAAAAGTAAGGAATAAAAATAAAATTGGGTTGCCTCCCAACAAGCGCTATCGTTTAACGCCCCTAGCTAGGCATAACAAGCAAGAATAGATCTAGGTATTGCCATCTTTGGTAGGCAATCCATAAGTGGCTCTCATAATAGATTCATAAGGTAATTTAATTTTATTTTTAGGAAAGTGTTCCATGCATTTCCTTAATGGAAATTGGAATCTAATATTTCCTTCCTTCATATCAATAATTGCACCAATCGTTCTAAGGAAAGGTCTACCAAGAATAATAGGACATGAAGGATTGAAATCTATGTCAAGAACAATAAAATCTACGGGCACATAGTTCCTATTTGCAACAATAAGAACATCATTAATTCTTCCCATAGGTTTCTTAATAGTGGAATCCGCAAGGTGCAAGTTTAGAGAGCAATCATCAAAATCACGGAAACCTAACAAATCACACAAAGTCTTTGGAATCGTGGAAACACTAGCACCCAAATCACATAAAGCATAGCATTCATGATATTTAATTTTAATTTTAATATTTGGTTCCCACTCATAATAAAGCTTTCTAGGGATAGAAACTTCCAATTCAAGTTTTTCTTCATAATATTGCATCAAGGCATCAACGATATGTTTAGTAAACGCTTTATTTTGACTAAAGCATGAGGAGAATTTAGCACGGATTGCAAAAAGGAAATACAATCAATCAAAGAGCAATTTTCATAGTTAAATTCCTTGAAATCCATAAAAGTGGGTTTAGCAACATCTAGGGTTTTAATTTCTTCAATCCCACTTTTATCAAATTTAGCATCAAGATCAACAAATTCCGAATTCTTGGAACGCCTTCTAGGTAAAGGTGGATCATATTGAGTCCCATCATTATCAAGATTCATATTGAAAAACAAAGATTTAATAGGGGACACATCAATAACTTTTAGATCTTCATCTTTATTTTCATAGGAACTAGAAGAACACGCTCTTATAAAGGCATCTTTCTTAGAACGCATCCTAGCGGTTCTTTCTTTGCACTCATAAATGGAAATTCTCATCGCTTTGAGAGACTCATTGATATCATGCTTAGGTGGAATAGATCTAAGTTTCAAAGAATCAACATCAAGAGCAATTCTATCAACGTTCCTAGCCAAATCATCAATCTTAAGCAATTTTTCTTCAATCATAGCATTAAAATTCTTTTGCGAAGTAATAAATTCTTTAATATTAGATTCAAAATCAGAGGGCATCTTATTATAATTTCCATAAGAATTGTTGTAGGAATTACCATAACATTAGAGGGATTACTTGTATAAGGCCTAGGACTAAAATTTCCTCTATACGCGTTGTTACCAAAATTGTTCCTACCAACAAAATTCACATCCATAGATTCATTATTATTCTCAATCAAAGTAGACAAGGGCATATCATTAGGATCAGAAGAAACACTCTTATTAGCAAATAATTTCATAAGTTCATCCATCTTTCCACTCAAAGCATTAATTTCTTTTATCGCATGCACCTTTTTATTAGTAGATCTTTCAGTATGCCATTGAGAATAATTAACCATAATATTATCTAGGAGTTTAGTAGCTTCTCCTAAAGTGATTTCCATAAAAGTGCCTCCCGTGGCCGAATCTAAAAGATTTCTAGAAGCAAAATTCAATCCGGCATAATTTTTTTGAATAATCATCCACAAATTTAAACCATGAGTAGGGCAATTACGTATCATTAATTTCATTCTCTCCCAAGCTTGTGCAACATGTTCATGATCAAGTTGCTTAAAATTCATAATATCATTTCTAAGAGAGATGATCTTAGCGGGAGGAAAATACTTAGAGATAAAAGCATCTTTGCACTTGTTCCATGAATCAATACTATTTTTAGGCAAAGGCGAAACCAAGCTTTAGCACGATCTCTAATCGAAAAAGGAAATAGCTTCAGTTTAACAATATCATTATCCACATCTTTCTTCTTTTGCATGTCACACAAATCAATGAAGCTATTCAGATGGGTAGCGACATCTTCACTAGGAAGACCGGAAAATGGATCTTTCATGACAAGATTCAGCAAAGCAATATTAATTTCACAAGATTCAGCATCGGTAAGAGGAGCAATCGGAGTGCTAATAAAATCATTGCTGTTGGTATTGGTGAAGTCACATAATTTAGTATTATCTTGAGCCATCATGACAAGCAAGCAAACTAACACACAAGCAAACAAAAAGCAAGCGGACAAAAAGAGGCAAATAGAGAAAGAGAGGGAGGATAGAGAGAGAGGGCGAATAAAGCGGCAAGGGTGAAGTGGGGGGAGAGGAAAACGAGAGGTAAATGGCAAATAATGTAATGCAGGAGATTAGGGTATGTGATGGGTACTTGGTATGTTGACTTTTGCGTAGACCTCCCCGGCAACGGCGCCAGAAATCCTTCTTGCTACCTCTTGAACACTGCGTTGGTTTTCCCCGAAGAGGAAGGGATGATGCAGCAAAGTAGCGTAAGTATTTCCCTCACTTTTTGAGAACCAAGGTATAAATCCAATAGAAGGCTATGCGCGAGTCCCTCGCACCTGCACAAAACAAATAAATCCTCGCAACCAACGCAAATAGGGGTTGTCAGTCCCTATAAGGCCACTTACGAGAGTGAGATCTGATAGATATGATAAGATAATATTTTTGGTATTTTTATGATAAAGATGCAAAGTAAAATAAAGGCAAAGTAAATAGCAAAGGAAATAACTAAGTAGTAGGAGATTAATATGATAAAGATAGACCCGGAGGCCATAGGTTTCACTAGTGGCTTCTCTCGAGAGCATAAGTATTCTACGGTGGGTGAACAAATTACTGTTGAGCAATTGACAGAATAGAGCATAGTTATGAGAATATCTATGTATGATCATGTATATAGGCATCACGTCCGAGACAAGTAGACCGACTCCTGCCTGCATCTACTACTATTACTCCACTCATCGACCGCTATCCAGGCATGCATCTAGAGTATTAAGTTAAAAACAGAGTAACGCCTTAAGCAAGATGACAGGATGTAGAGGGATAGACTCATGCAATATGAAGAAAACCCCATCTTGTTATCCTCGATGGCAACAATACAATACGTGCCTTGCTGCCCCTACTGTCACTGGGAAAGGACACCGCAAGATTGAACCCAAACTAAGCACTTCTCCCATTGCAAGAAAGATCAATCTAGTAGGCCAAACCAAACTGATAATTCGAAGAGACTTGCAGAGATAACCAATCATACATAAAAGAATTCAGAGAAGATTCAAATATTATTCATAGATAGACTTGATCATAAACCCACAATTCATCGGTCTCAACAAACACACCGCAAAAACAAGATTACATCGAATAGATCTCCACAAGAGAGGGGGAGAACATTGTATTGAGATCCAAAAAGAGAGAAGAAGTCATCTAGCTACTAACTATGGACCCGTAGGTCTGAGGTAAACTACTCACACTTCATCGGAGGGGCTATGGTGTTGATGTAGAAGCCCTCTGTGATCGATGCCCCCTCCGGCAGAGCTCCGAAACAGGCCCCAAGATGGGATCTCATGGATACAGAAAGTTGCGGCGGTGGAATTAGGTTTTTGGCTCCGTATCTGATCGTTTGGGGGTATGTAGGTATATATAGGAGGAAGGAGTACGTCGGTGGAGCAATAGGGGGCCCACGAGGGTGGAGGGCGTGCTTGGGGTGGGGGGGGGAGGGGTAGGCGCGCCCCTACCTCGTGGCCTCCTCTTTTCTTCCTTGACGTAGGGTCCAAGTCTCCCTGGTCTTGTTCGTTGAGAAAATCATGTTCCCGAAGGTTTCATTCCGTTTGGACTCCGTTTGATATTCATTTTCTTCGAAACCCTAAAACAGGCAAAAAACAGCAATTCTAGGCTAGGCCTCCGGTTAATAGGTTAGTCCCAAAATTAATATAAAAGTGGATAATAAAGCCCAATAATGTCCAAAACAGTAGATAATATAGCATGGAGCAATCAAAAATTATAGATACGTTGGAGACGTATCACTCCAGCCCCGTAAGTCCCCCTCAATCTCCTCCTCCCCACGTGCGCCACCACTAGCTAGCTATGCTCCGATCGATTCACCGCGGCGGCTTGCCATGTTTTGGGATTTCACGTGGGGGAAAGGGATTTAGGGATTGCACGGTGGCTCCACGCTTCGATGCGACGTGTTCCAGGCTTGTTTCCTCACATGATTGGGGAGAGAGTAGGGAGAGAGGGGTTAGGTGAGAGAGAAGTATAGGCTTTTTGTTGGGCGGCGGGAGCACTGCAAGAGAGGTACATGAGGCGGCGGGAGCTGCTGGACAGCGCGCGGTGGGAGGAGTAGCAGCGAGAGAGCAGGGAGTCGGCGGTCGACAAGCAGAGGACCAGGGAGAATGGGAAGGGGAAGGAGCAGGAGAATGGCGGAGAGGACGGCAAGTTAATTAGGTCAGCAATTCGCCAGGGTATCTGATGGATCCAAATCGACCCAAATCTAATGAACTGTGCTGCCCTTGCCAAACGAACTGTGACTGTTCATCACTGACGCTGACCCTTGTTGTTGGAGATTAAAGCGGTGAGGGTGTAGTTATTAGTACGGCTCTGCTCGTCGGTGAAGCTGATGCAGGTTTTGTCCATTTTTAGCACCGGACTGGAGAGGCAGCGTGTGTTGATGGTTTGGTGGCGTCCTTATAGAGCACGTAGTCGGGGTTGGTGCCACCGAGCATGGCCCAGAAGAGCAGCAGGGCCTCCCGGCGAGAGCAGCCCGGGCGCCGAGCCTCAGTGATGCAAGAGAGGGGTTAGGTGAGAGGGGTTAGGTGAGAGTATAGAGAGGGGTTAGGTGAGGAACTAATCCAGATGCACAAGTTTGGTCAGCCAAACTTGGTCGAATCCAGGAGACAGAGAAGGAAGCGGGTAGAGGCGGGAGGTGGGATTGAGGGCAGCAGAAGGGAGCGAGTGAACTGACCTGAGCGAGGGGGGGATTAAGGGCAGCAGAAGGGCGGAGGCTTGGTTTCTTCTTCCTTGGCTGCTGTCCCTAGAGTAGTGGCGGCGGCGGTGCCTAGTGTTCCAGGGTTTAGAGAGGGGTTCTCTCTCTCGTCCTGCCATGACTTTTGTTTAGTGGCGGCGGCGGCGGTGCCTAGTGTCCTAGGGTTTAGAGATGGGTTCTCTCTCTTGATTGAACTACTTTTGCTTGTCTGCTTGCGCAATAATGGCAATATGCCATTTATCTTATTATTAGGCTCTATTTGGGTTACATGATCTCTATTAGGTTATTGTCTGAACAGAACTACAATCTAGTTGTTATTTTGCTTGCCATGTGAACCTCATGTGTATTCTCTATGATGTGAACCTGATGTGTATATTATTCAAAACCTGATGTGTATTGAAAACTTTATGTTTACCTTTTGGATCGTTAATCCTTTAATCATATTGCTTTAGGGAAATGGCACCACCCCCACCACCACCATGTCGACGGTGCAAGTCAAGGTGCGCCAGCAGCCTTGCAACTGGCACGCTGTTCGGCATCTACTTCGAGTCTAGTTTTCTTCATGCAGCGGTAATAAATTATATGAAAGTAGTAACCACTATTTTGTTTTTAGTGTTTTTGGCATTAATGCATCATCTATATATCATTTTGCTTTTTGTACACAGATCGTCCCATGTAATGTGAGGTCAGAATTCAACAAGCTGACCGGAGACTCTTTGACCTTTGAGGCTCCTGGGGGCCCCTACACTATGGAGGTTGAGAAAGGACGAAATATGACGTAGGTGGGAGGAGATGGATGGGTTCATTTCATCGCCCACATACGTATTGATACATCTCCGTCGTATCTACTTTTCCAAACACTTTTGCCCTTGTTTTGGACTCTAACTTGTATGATTTGAATGGAACTAACCGGGACTGATGCTGTTTTCAGCAGAATTACCATGGTGTTGTTTTAGTGCAGAAAACAAATATTATCGGAATGACCTGAAACTCCACGGAACATCTTAGAAAAAACAATAAAAAATGCTCTCCAAAGATGAAGACCAGGGGGCCCACACCCTTCTCACGAGGGTGGGGGGCGCGCCCCCCTAGGGCGCGCCCCCTACCTCATGGCCCCCCTGTTGCGTCTCCGACTCCAACTCTACCTCCATATATTAAGTTTTGATGAGAAAAAAAATCAGAGAGAAGAAATCATCATGTTTTACGATACGGAGCCGCCGCCAAGCCCTAAAACCTCTCGGGAGGGCTGATCTGGAGTCTGTTCGGGGCTCCAGAGAGGGGGATTTGTCGCCGTCGTCATCATCAACCATCCTCCATCACCAATTTCATGATGCTCACCGCCGTGCGTGAGTAATTGCATCGTAGGCTTGTTGGACGGTGATGGGTTGGATGAGATTTATCATGTAATCGAGTTAGTTTTGTTAGGGTTTGATCCCTAGTATCCATTATGTTCTGAGATTGATGTTGCTATGACTTTGCTATGCTTAATGCTTGTCACTAGGGCCCGAGTGCCATGATTTCAGATCTGAACCTATTATGTTTTCATGAATATATGCGAGTTCTTGATCCTATCTTGCAAGTCTATAGTCACCTACTATGTGTTATGATCCGGCAACCCCGAAGTGACAATAATCGGGACCACTCCCGGTGATGACCATAGTTTGAGGAGTTCATGTATTCACTATGTGCTAATGCTTTGTTCCGGTTCTCTATTAAAAGGAGGCCTTAATATCCCTTAGTTTCCAATAGGACCCCACTGCCACGGGAAGGTAGGACAAAAGATGTCATGCAAGTTCTTTTCCATAAGCACGTATGACTATTTACGGAATACATGCCTACATTACATTGATGAATTGGACCTAGTTCTGTGTCACCCTATGTTATGACTGTTACATGATGAACCGCATCCGACATAATTATCCATCACTGATCCGGTGCCTACGAGTTTTCTATATATTGGTTCTCGCTTATTTACTTTCCCGCTGCTACTGTTACAATCACTACAAAATACCAAGAACATTACTTTTGCTGTCTTTACTTTTGTTGCCACTACCACCACTATCATATTACTTTGCTACTAAACACTTTGTTGCAGATACTAAGTTTCTAGGTGTGGTTGAATTGACAACTCAGCTGCTAATACTTGAGAATATTCTTTGGCTCCCCTTGTGTCGAATCAATAAATTTGGGTTGAATACTCTACCCTCGAAAGCTATTGCAATCCCCTATACTTGTGGGTTATCAAGACAAATTTCTGGCGCCGTTGCCAGGGAGCATAGCTCTATTCTTTGAGTCACTTGGGATTTATATCTGCTGGACACTATGAAGAACTTGAGAGATCCAAAAACCAAGATCTATCCCTCAACTACGAGGGGAGGTAAGGAACTGCCATCTAGCTCTGCACTTGATTCACCTTCTGTTATGAGTAAGTTAGCGACACCTACACCTGCTTCTGCTATTTATTCTGATATGTCGCATGTTATTGATGATGCCACTTTTGCTATGCATGATACTTATGATGGAACTGCTTCTATGCCTGATACTACAGTGCCCCTTAGTGAATTTCTTGATGAACAAATTGCTAGGGCTAGAGAAAAAGAAATTATTGAATCTGAATACGATGATGATAGTGATGATGAAAATATGCCTGTTATTCCTGAGGGTTATCTTTTTGATATGGAATCTTCTGCCGCTATTTTTGCTTGCAAATATAGATATGAGCTTAAGAGGTTATTAATTAAATGGAACAAAGAATCACTTAGAGATAAAATGAGACCTGACCCTGCTTTTGCTACTTCACCTATATGTGTTCCTGATAAATATTATGAATTCTCTGTTGATCCTGATATAATTACTTTGGTTGAATCTGATCCATTTTATGGCTATGAATCTATAACTGTTGTGGCACATCTTACTAAGTTAAATGATATAGCTGCCCTGTTTACTAATGATGAGAGATCGCGTTACCTTTATATACTCAAAATATTTCCATTCTCATTAAAGGGTAATGCTAAGATGTGGTTTAATTCTCTTGATCCTGGTTGTGTGCGTAGTCCCCAGGATATGATTTATTACTTCTCTGCTAAATATTTCCCTGCTCATAAGAAACAAGCTGCTTTGAGGGAAATATACAATTTCGTGCAAATTAAAGAAGAGAGTCTCCCACAAGCTTGGGGGAGGCTTCTCAAGTTACTTAATGCTTTGTCTGATCATCCTCTTAAGAAACCTGAAATACTTGATATCTTTTATAATGGACTAACCGATGCTTCCAGAGATTACCTGGATAGTTGTGCTGGTTCTCTTTTCAGGGAAAGAACACCGGATGAAGCTGAAATTCTATTGAATAATATGTTGACAAATGAAAATAATTGGGCACCTCCTGAGCTAGCTCCTGAGCCATCTCCTGCTCCAATTACTGAGCCTATTCCTAAACCAACTCCGAAGAAGAGAGGTGTTTTATTTCTTAGTCCTGAAGATATGCAAGAGGCAAAGAAATCTATGAAAGAAAAAGGTATTAAAGCTGAAGACATTAAGAATTTACCTCCTATTGAAGAAATACATGGTCTTAATATACCGCCTATTGAAGAAACATATGATCTCAATTATTTATTCACTGAAGAACCTCCTGATCCCGATATCCTGACACAGGTAGTAAAGGTAAATTCTCTCTATAAATACGATAAAGCTGAAGTCCCTCCTACTAAAATTGCTAGTCAATGCTTGGATGAGTTTGATAACTTTATGTATAAGCAAGATGACTTCAATGCTTATTTTGGTAGACAATTAAAAGAAAATTCTTATATGATTAGACGCTTGGGTGATTATATGGCTAATATTAAATGTGAACTTAAACTTGTTAGCAAACATGCTTCTATGGTTACCACTCAAGTAGAACAAGTACTTAAGGCTCAAAAAGAAGTGCTTGATGAAATGAATAAAAAGAAAAATGATTATGCTGTTAGAGTGGCCACTAGGACTGGTAGAATGACTCAGGAACCTTTGTATCCTGAAGGCCACCCTAAGAGAATCAAGCAAGATTCTCAAAGAAATAATATTGATGTTCCTAGTTCTTCTAAAAAGAAGAAGAAGAAAAATGATAGAACTGTGCAAACTTCTAGTGAACCTATTGCTGAACCACCTGATAATCCAAATGATATTTCTATGTCTGATGCTGAAACACAATCTGGTAATGAACATGAACCTAATGAAAATATTAATGATGATGTTCATGATGATGCTCAACCTAGTAATGATAATGATGTAGAAATTGAACCTGCTGTTGATCTTGATAACCCACAATCAAAGAATCAACGTTATGATAAAAGAGACTTCGTTGCTAGGAAACATGGTAAAGAAAGGGAACCTTGGGTTCAGAAACCCATGCCTTTTCCTCCGAAACCATCCAAGAAAAAGGATGACGAGGATTTTGAGCGCTTTGCTGAAATGATTAGGCCTATCTTTTTGCGTATGAGATTAACTAATGTGCTCAAAACAAATCCTTATGCTAAATATATGAAGGATATCATTACTAATAAAAGAAAGATACCGGAAGCTGAAGTTTCCACCATGCTTGCTAAATATACTTTTAAGGGTCGAATACCAAAGAAACTTGGAGACCCCGGAGTACCTACTATACCTTGCTCCATTAAAAAGAATTATATTAAAACTGCTTTATGTGATCTTGGTGCCGGTGTTAGTGTTATGCCTCTCTCTTTATATCGTAGACTTGACTTGAATAAGCTAACACCTACTGAAATATCTTTGCAAATGGCTGATAAATCAACAGATATACCTGTTGGTATTTGTGAGGATGTGCCTGTTGTGGTTGCGAACGTTACTATTTTAACGGACTTTGTTATACTTGATATTCCCGAGGATGATAGTATGTCTATTATTCTTGGAAGACCTTTTCTTAATACTGCAGGGGCTGTTATTGATTGCAACAAAGGCAATGTCACTTTTCATGTTAATGGTAATGAGCATACAGTACACTTTCCTAGGAAACAACCTCAAGTTCATAGTATCAACTCCATTGGAAAAATTCCATCGATTATAATTGGAGGTTTTGAATTTCCTCTTCCTACTGTCAAGAAGAAATATGATATTCTTATTATTGGGGATGTGCATATCCCCGTTGAGGTAACTTAGTGTTATTCGAAATTTGTCCAGTTCCATGATTATCGGAATGAGTTTGTTAACAAGACTTGATCAACCTTGTTAGTGGATTCTTTTTGATGAGCATGAGATGGATGAAACTAGAAGCACAACCTTCTGTACCCTCTCTATATTTTCTGTTATTTAGATTAAATAAAGTAAAAATAGTTTTTTCTATCTGTTTCCTGACTGATCCGTGCAATATAAAAATATCCCAAAAATAAAAGTCCTCAGAATGCCATGCCAATTTAATATGATTTTTCGGGAATATTTGAGGATTTACTGTGCAAAAATTACCGCGGGAGGAGCTGCCACCTGGCCACGAGGGTGGTGGGCGTGCCCTCCTGCCTCGTGGGCCCACGGTGGCCCTCCTCCACTTATCCCAGCACCCATCTTCTTCCTCTATCTCACACAAACCCGAAAAACCAACTCAAGCATGAGTTCCAGACACTTTTGCTGCGATTTTCGATCTCCTTGCTCAAAGCACCTCTCGCAAAACTGCTTGGAGAGATTGTTCCTTGGTATGTGACTCCTCCATTGGTCCAATTAGTTTTTGTTCTAGTGCTTTATTCTTTGCAAATTTGTGCTGCATAGGTGACCATGTTCTTGAGCTTGCATGTCAAATTTATATGGTTCCAAGTAGTTCTAATGCTTGATATAGGCTCTAGGCACTTGTAGGAGTAGTTGCTATCAGTTTTATTGAGTTTGGTTCACTTTTATTTTGAAGTTACTAAAAATTTTAGAATTTTTCAGAGGAAAACAATATGTTTAGGAAGATGTTCCAAGGTGGTTCCTCTAAGAAGCAAGGACCCAGAATTGCTATGCGCGATGCTGACGAGGATCCACCAAGAGACGCTCCAGTGTGGCCTTGCGAATGGCCGTCGAAAAATTTTATGGACCGTGCGGGAATTAAAGAAGAATTCAAAACATATTTGCGCAATGTCGGTCCTGAGGATTTTGAGGCTAACAAATGCCCCAGTATCATGATCTCACAAGTTCATTTGTGAGGAGGTTTGAGTATTCATCTTCGTGTAATTCTCCTTCAGTCATGTTTGATCTTTATGACAAATATTATACCATGGACCTAGAGGATTTCACTTCTGCTTGCGAACTTCCATCATGGGGCAGTATTAGGGATCCCCCTAAATCTGAATTTAGAAACTTTCTTGCTAGTATAACTGTGGGGGGATCCAGAGATATAACGCAGGCTACCATAGGGAGCATTCACTTTCCTGCTATACATTATTTTGCTCTTTTCATCGGTAGATGCATAAATGCTAAGGATGAAGCATGTCACATGTGTGTCCCTGATCTCAACATTCTTAGGAGTGCTGTGTTAGGAGACCAATCTTATCATATGGGAGCCATTGTAGCTCGTAGGTTGCATCATAATAGACATAATGGGGATTTCTTTGGAGGAATTTATGCAACCCTCTTAGCTCATTTTCTTGAAATAGACATTTGTGAGGGTGATATGGAGTTGCCTCCTGCATATTTAGATTATAACTCTATGGCTTCGCACTAGTTTGTCGAGAGGCCTGAATCACCTCTCTTATATCGCTTAATTTTTGATAAACGACGTGTTTTCTGTATTACTCTCCATCCTCCTGCCTTCTTTGATTCACAGGCAAAAGGAAGATATGTTATTACCAGAGAGGAGGCAGAAGAGTACGAGAGGAGAGCGGAGGCAGCCTGACTCCACGCTGCAGCTCAGCAGGCGATAACCGCTGCACATCAGTATGATCCCAACTATCCTTCCTCATCACAATACGACCCCAACAACTATTATTATGGATATCCGCCAGGCCAGCCATGGCCATAGACCAACATAGGCCAAAAGCCTAGGCTTGGGGGAGTACGTATTTCTCACTGACATTACATTTATGCTCACACACACTCATTGCTAGATGTCGGTGCTCATACTTTTTCACTGTAATATCCATGCTAGTTTATTTTCCTTTTCCTACTTTCTTCTTGTGTGTTTAATAAACCTTAAGAAAAACAAAAAAAAATTAGTAGTAGTTTATTTTTCTGCTGTAGTAGTAATAATTAAAAAGAAAACCCAAAAATATTTCCCGCTCTTCTTTTGCTTGTTGGGAGCTTTCCCGTGTAAATAGTTTTATTTCTTTTCTTTTCTTTGGGGGTCAGTAGGAGAAGACCATAATTAAATTGTGGAAGTGGCTCTTATATGCATTATTGTTGATTTAACCCAGAGCCCATATTGCCATGTCTTCCCTTGTTTATTGAATGCTCGCAGATTCCAGCTTAGTCCAATGCACGTGCACTCGTATTATTATTCACACCGTTCGGTCGTGCAAGTGAAAGGCAATTATGATGAAATATGATGGACTGACTGAGATGAGAAAAGCTGGTATGAACTCGACCTCTTTTGTTTTTGTAAATATGATGAGCCCGTCGTTCTTGATTCAGCTTATTATGAATAAACATGTTTGCAATAACAATTAGAGATCAGAGTTGCTTGTGCCATGCTTGATTAGCTATGAGATATAATGATTTACCTTGTATGGCAACATGCTATTGAGATGATTATGATGTGGTATGATAGGGTGGTATCATCTTTTGAATGATTTAAGTGACTTGACTTGGCACATGTTCACGCATGTAGTTGAAACAAAATCAACATAGCCTTCACGATATTTATGTTCATGGTGGATTATATCCTACTCATGCTTGCATCCAATGTTTATTAATTTTAATGCATGTACATGGCTGTTGTCGCTCTCTAGTTGGTCGCTTCCCAGTCTTTTGCTAGCCTTCACTTGTACTAAGCGGGAATACTGCTTGTGCATCCAATCCCTTAAACCCCAAAGTTATGTCAGATGAGTCCACCATACCTTCCCATATGCGGTATCTACCTACCGTTCCAAGTAAATTTGTATGTGCCAAACTCTAAACCTTCAAATAAACATTCTGTTTTGTATGCTCGAATAGCTCATGTATCAACCAAGGCTGTCCTTATCTTCCGTGTTAGGCGGGTTATTCTCAAGAGGAGTGGACTCCGCTCCTCACTCACGAGAAAATGGCCGGTCACCGGGATGCCTAGTCCCATCCTTTATGCAAACTAAATCAAAATTAATTGCAAACAAAACTCCCCCTAGGACCTGATGTATGTTGGAGGCACTCGTTGTTTCGAGCAAGCCATGGATTGATGCTTGTTGGTGGAGGGGGAGTATAAACTTTACCATTCTGTTTGGGAACCGCCTATAATGTGTTTAGCATGGAAGATATCGCCATCTCTTAGTTGTTACGTTGACAATGAAAGTATACCGCTCAAAATACAATTTATCTCTATTTCAAAACTAAGCTCTGGCACCTCTACAAATCCCTGCTTCCCTCTATGAAGGGCCTATCCATTTACTTTTATGTTGAGTCATCACCCTCTTATTAAAAAGCACTAGCTGGAGAGCACAACTGTCATTTGCATTCATCACTATTAATTTATATTGGGTATGACCATGATTGGATCTCTTTTACCATGAATTACAATGTCTAGTCAGTCCTTGATCTTTAAAGGTGCTCTGCATTTATGTTTTGCGGTCTCAGAAAGGGCTAGCGAGATACCATCTTGTTATATCATATTATGATTGTTTTGAGAAAGTGTTGTCATCTGAGATTTATTATTATGACTTGCTAGTTGATTATGCTATTGATATGAGTAATGATGAGACCTGAGAATTATTGCAAGTGTGGTTAGTTATGATCTATGCTAAAAACTTGAATGCTGGCTTGACATAGTTACACCAACAAGAGAAAACAGAGTTTGTAAAAGTTTTTCTTTCTTTCTTTCAGTTTGTCAACTGAATTGCTTGAGGCAAGCAAGGGTTTAAGCTTGAGGGAGTTGATACGTCTCCTTCGTATCTACTTTTCCAAACAATTTTGCCCTTGTTTTGGACTCTAACTTGTATGATTTGAATGGAACTAACCCGGAGTGACGTTGTTTTCAGCAGAATTACCATGGTGTTGTTTTATGTGCAGAAGACAAATATTCTCGGAATGACCTGAAACTCCACGGAACATCTTAGAAAAACAATAAAAAATCCTCGCCAAAGACAAAGACCAGGGGGCCCACACCCTTCTCACGAGGGTGGGGGGCGCCCCCCATAGGGCGCGCCCCCTACCTTGTGGGCCCCCTGTTGTGTCTCCGACTCCAACTCTACCTCCATATATTGAGTTTCGATGAGAAAAAAATCAGAGAGAAGAAATCATCGCGTTTTACGATATGGAGCCGCCGCCAAGCCCTAAAACCTCTCGGGAGGGCTGATCTAGAGTCCGTTCGAGGCCCCGGAGAGGGGGATTCGTCGCCGTCGTCATCATCAACCATCCTCCATCACCAATTTCATGATGCTCACCGCCGTGCGTGAGTAATTGCATCGTAGGCTTGCTGGACGGTGATGGGTTGGATGAGATTTATCATGTAATCGAGTTAGTTTTGTTAGGGTTTGATCCCTAGTATCCATTATGTTCTGAGATTGATGTTGCTATGACTTTGCTATGCTTAATGCTTGTCACTAGGGCCCGAGTGCCATGATTTCAGATCTGAACCTATTATGTTTTCATGAATATATGTGAGTTCTTGATCCTATCTTGCAAGTCTATAGTCACCTACTATGTGTTATGATCCGGCAACCCCGAAGTGACAATAATCGGGACCACTCCCGGTGATGACCATAGTTTGAGGAGTTCATGTATTCACTATGTGCTAATGCTTTGTTCCGGTTCTCTATTAAAAGGAGGCCTTAATATCCCTTAGTTTCCAATAGGACCCCGCTGCCACGGGAGGGTAGGACAAAAGATGTCATGCAAGTTCTTTTCCATAAGCACGTATGACTATTTACAGAATACATGCCTACATTACATTGATGAATTGGAGCTAGTTCTGTGTCACCCTATGTTATGACTGTTACATGATGAACCGCATCCGGCATAATTATCCATCACTGATCCGGTGCCTACGAGTTTTCCATATACTGGTTTACGCTTATTTACTTTCCCGCTGCTACTGTTACAATCACTACAAAATACCAAAAACATTACTTTTGCTATCTTTACTTTTGTTGCCGCTACCACCACTATCATATTACTTTGCTACTAAACACTTTGCTGCAGATACTAAGTTTCCAGGTGTGGTTGAATTGACAACTCAGCTGCTAATACTTGAGAATATTATTTGGCTCCCCTTGTGTCGAATCAATAAATTTGGGTTGAATACTCTACCCTCGAAAGTTGTTGCGACCCCCTATACTTGTGGGTTATCACGTATCACCGGTGGTGAGTTGATCTGCTTCTGCTTCAGAGCAGAAAGACCCAAGCTGGCCATGATTTATGTCAACAAAGCAGAAGATGATGAAGATGATGAGGATGATGACGACCCACTTGGTGAAGCCATCATAGCTCAAAGAATGAGGTTGAGCGAGAAGGAGGTGTGCAACCTATGGGACATCATTCCGCCACGTGCTGACTTTGTTGGGGTGCCATTCGTGACCCACCTGACAAGTACCATGGTTGATCGGCATATCATGGTATGTTGCATTTACTATAGTAATTTGATGATATGCTTTATTGTTATACTTAGTGTAGAGTCGGATGATATATATGCTTAGTGAATCTTATATGCTTAAGGAATCTTATATTCTTTATTGTTATACTTAGTGTAGAGTCCGATGATATATATGCTTAGTGAATTTGATGATCTATATGCTTAGTGAATCCGATGATATATATGCTTCGTGTAGAATCCAAAGAATTGTTAATAGTGTAGAATCCATATATATTTATTAGTAGAATTCATGCTTAACAGAAATGTAGTACTGTCTTTTGATAGTGTAGAATGTGTGAGGCTACTTATTAATTGATATGTTTTTCTTATTCAGAAATTGACAAAGAGCCTATTTGAGAGTTGTGGTGTCAAGCCTGATGAAGAAGGCTTTGCTGGAATACGCCTTACCGCGAGGGGCTCCGTCACCACTTGTGCGTACGGCGTGGACATGGACGGTCGCACACACTTCAACTCGGTTGGGTGGAAGAGCTTCCTCGTTGGCAAGAATCTTCATGTTGGATAGGCAATCTAATTACTATCAGGAACACCCACCGCCCAGGCTTGAGGATGATGGTCGTCATTGATATCATCTAGAACTACATATGCATGCGTGTGGCTGCTGAACCATATATATGCTAGTATGACTACCTAGTAGACTTATCAACTATGATCTATCCATGCATTGTTGACTACTATATATGAGTTTGTGAGATTGTGTGGTTATATTAAATGTGGTATTATTGTTAATGCTTGTGAGATGGTTCTGTGAACTTAGTTTATTTGCAATGGACTTGTCTTGATTTCCATGAATATTGCATCTGACTTCTTTTTTTATTTTTTATTTCTATTTACCTAGCTGTAGCGTGGGGAGAAAATAGGGCGCTACTAGTACGTGATGATAGTAGTAGCGTTGGTAGAGAAAGAGGCGCTACTACTAAGTATCTTAGCTGCAACGCTTGTTTAGAAATGCGCTACTGTTAAGTAATAGCTGTAGCGCCCTAGCAGTAGCGCGGGTGCCCGCACTACTGGTATGTAAAAAACCATCGCCACTAGTAAGGTTTTCTCTAGTAGTGTCCGTGTGTGAAACGACATATGTACACTGCCTTCTCCAGCCTTAATTTTTTACACAGCCAGATTAGACCAAATAGAAGTACCGTGCTAAATTTTGGAATTATTCCGGGTTCGTTTGGCTTTTTATACATTAATTGAGTTTCTAGGCATTTAATGTGCATAATTCAAATTTGAACTATCACATGCACTACTAGGAAAAGGGCTATAGGTAATGTGGACATTAATGGCGCACCACATATGTGGTGCGCCATTGCTACACCATGTGTAGGTGCACCATTAGTGTCCATATCACTAATGACGCACCACTCCCACGGTGCGCCACTACTAACAATTTTTTTCCAAAACTAGTAATGGCGCACCAGGGCATAATGCGCCATTACTAATTTTAACTAGTAATGGCACACCACATGCTCTGTGCGCCACTACTAACAATTTTTTTTATTTTTTTTTAAAAACTAGTAATGGCGCACCAGTGTATAGTGCGCCATTACTAGTTCAAACTAGTAATTGCGCGCCACAACCACGGTGCGCCACTACTAACATTTTTTTTATTTTTTTGCAAAATTAGTAATGGCGCACCACGTAACAGGTGCGCCATTAGTAACCATTTTAGGTGGTACGCCATTGGTAACCTGAGAGCAGATAGATATTTTGGACAGCCATCTACCACACTCACTTTCCCCACTTCATTCTCTCCACCTCCTCCTCCAAGCTTGTCTCGGCTGCCTCCTCCTCCTCACCTCATTTGCACCATAGATTCACCCAAATTAAGTGGTTAAATTACCTTTTTTTGATAGGTAAGTAAGGAGAAAGCTTTCTTTATGTTGTAGATCTACCTTTTTATCCCTCCAACAACGTGCACATGCACTTTTTATGGCCTAGATCTACGTATGTTTGTGGTGTTGCATATGTTTGTGGTGTTGCATATGTTTGTGTTTGCTGGTACCGGTATTTGAAATGCGATAGTTGCCAATATTTTGCCGGAATGTTGATTCATTTCCGTTTCGGCGAGAATTTGGCACTACGCATTCTTTTTGGTCCTATTTTTAGGCAAAGTCATGCCAAAAATTTTTTTGGTTATAAAATATCGTTTTCCTCTACCCCGCAGGCGACCATGGTCCGCACGATGACCGAAGGCATCATGAATAGGTTTTTGACCTCCACGAATGCCGAGATGCTTCAAAATAACGAGACGGAGATAAGATGTCCGTGTCGAAGATGCAAGCTGAAGAGCCTTATGGACCCGAATTCCATACAGGTGCGGGACCACCTGCTCTTGCGTGGTTTCATGGATGGCTATCGGTGGCAAGGTGATGAAGATGATTATGAAGTCGTCCATGGGGGCCGGGCAAGAAATGAGGAAGGGAAGCAATACAACCGCGGCGAGGGCGGGTGAGAAGACGAAGAATCACCAGGACATGATCACGAAGTAGATGCAGTACACAGTCATCATGTAGAAGATGCCGGACATGATGATGAGGAAGATGCCGGAGTAGACGAAGGGCATGATCATGAAGATGAAGATGCCGGAGCAGACGACGATGGACCATCGATGGGCTGGGTGCAGGACCCTCATATTCAAGAGCTGCTTCTCAAGCAGACGGATAACGCAAGAGCTGCCGCCCGAGAGAAAGCCAAGCTAGATCAACTGGAGATAGACGCGGTTACTCCATTGTATGAAGGATGCATGCCCGAGGATACCCGCCTGAAAGTAACGCTCATGGAACTGGAGATGAAGGTAAAACACAAAATGACCAACGCATGCTTCGACGAGAACATGTCATTCTGGCACAAACGTCTTCCCAAGGGCAACAAGTGCCCGACCAGTTTCGAGGAGGCGAAGAAAATCGTGTGTCCTCTGGATTTACCGCACGTGAAATACCATGTGTGCATGACCAATTGCATCATTTATCGGGACAAGCACGCGGAGTCTACCATATGTCCGGTGTGCAGCGTCACTCGATACAAGAAGAGGAAGAAAGCTCCTCGAAAAGTGGTGTGGTTCTTTTCGATCACTCCTCGTCTGCAGCGGTATTTCACGGACCCTAAGCTAGCAAAGCTCCTGTGTTGGCACGCGGATAGGGAGGAGAAGAAGCGAGAAGATGAGGGAAATGATCCGGAGATAAATAAAAAATACAAGATGCTGAGTCACCCTAAGGATGCGAGCCAGTGGCAAGCGTTGAACTTCAAACACCCAGAATTTGGGGACGATCCAACGAACATCATGCTGGGCACGAGCACCGATGGAGTCAATCCATTTGGCAGGCAGAGAAGCACACATAGCACCTGGCCTGTGTTTGTGTGGATGTACAACCTCCCCCTGGTTGTGCATGAAGAGGAAGTACATTCACATGATGTAACGCCCTCGATGCGGCTATATCTCCCATGTGTCGAAGCATGACTTAGAGGCATAACCGCATCGAAAGCAATGTCGCAAGTGAGGTAATCTTCACAACAACCCATGTAATAAATAAGGGAAAGAGATACATAGCTGGCTTACAATCGCCACTTCACACAATACATGAATAAAGCATTACATCATCCAGATACAATCAAGGTCCGACTACGGAACCAAAATAAAAGAAGACTACCCCAAATGCTACACAGATCCCCGATCGTCCCAATTGGGCTCCACTACTGATCAACTGGAAACGGAACAACATAAAGAACACGATCTTCATCGAGCTCCGCCTTGAGCTCGGTTACGTCACCTGCATGGTTTCATCGGCACCTGCAAACTGGTTTTGGAAGTATCTGTGAGTCACGGGGACTCAGCAATCTCACACCCTCGCGATCAAGACTATTTAAGCTTATAGGAAGGGTAAAAGGTATGAGGTGGAGCTGCAGCAAGCGGCTAGCATATATGTTGGCTAACATTCGCAAAGGAGAGCGAGAAGAGAAGGCAAAAGCACGGCCGAACAACTATGATCAAGAAGTGATCCTAGAACAACCTACGTCAAGCATTACTCCAACATCGTGTTCACTTCCCGGACCCCGCCGAGAAGAGACCATCATGGTAACGCACGCGGTTGATGTATTTTAATTAAGATAAACTTCAGGTTTTCTACAACCGGACATTAACAAATTCCCATCTGCCCATAACCGTGGGCACGGCTTTCGAAATTTCAATCCCTGCAGGGGTGTCCCAACTTAGCCCATCACAAGCTCTCATGGTCAACGAAGGATATTCCTTCTCCCAAGACAATCCGATCAGACTCGGCATCCCGATTACAAGACATCCTCGACAATGGTAAAACAAGTCCAGCAACACCGCCTGAATGTGCCGACAAATCCCGATAGGAGCTGCACATATCTCGTTCTCAGGGAACACTCAGATGAGAGCTCCATACAACTAAAACCAAACCTCGAGTTTCCCCCAGGGGGCGCTGCACAGGGCTCTAGTTTGAACCAACACTCAGAGGAGCACTGGCCCGGGGGGTTAAAATAATGATGACCCTCGGGAGCGCGACTCCCAAGGGAAAAGAGGCTAGGTGGCGAATGGTAAAACCAAGGTTGGGCATTGCTGGAGGAGTTTTATTCAAGGAAAATTGTCAAGGGGTTCCCATTATAACCCAACCATGTAAGGAACGAAAAATTCGGGAACATAACATCGATATGACGGAAACTAGGGCGGCAAGAGTGGAACAAAACACCAGGCATAAGGCCGAGCCTTCCACCCTTTACCAAGTATATAGATGCATTAATTAAATAAGTGATATTGTGATATCCCAACAGTAATTTCCATGTTCCAACAAGGAACAAACTCCAATCCTCACCTGCAACTAATAACGCTATAAGAGGGGCTGAGCAAAGCGGTAACATAGCCAAACAACGGTTTGCTAGGACAAGGTGGGTTAGAGGCTTGGCTTAACAATATGGGCGGTGAGGGAGTCCTGGATTAGGGGGTCTTCGGACAGCCGGACTATCTCCATTGGCCGGACTATTAGACTATGAAGATACAAGATTGAAGACTTCGTCTCGTGTCCGGATGGGACTCTACTTGGCGTGGAAGGCAAGCTAGGAAATACAGATATGGATATCTCCTCCTTTATAACCGACCTTGTGTAACCCTAACCCTCTCCGGTGTCTATATAAACCGAAGGGTTTTAGTCCGTAGGACAACAATCACAACATACAATCATACCATAGGCTAGCTTCTAGGGTTTAGCCTCTCTGATCTCGTGGTAGATCTACTCTTGTACTACCCATATCATCAATATCAATCAAGCAGGACGTAGGGTTTTACCTCCATCAAGAGGGCCCGAACCTGGGTAAAACATCGTGTCCCCTGCCTCCTGTTACCATCCGGCCTAGACGCACAGTTCGGGACCCCCTTCCCGAGATCCGCCGGTTTTGACACCGACATTGGTGCTTTCATTGAGAGTTCCGCTGTGCCGTCGCCACCAGGAAGGATGTCTCATCCCGTCTTTAAAGATGACACTGTTGCTGAGGGAGCTTTGGCTATCGGCCAAACTCTCCGGCTAGGTGGTTTTCTTATGACCGCCTATTCGGCCGCTGCGTCGATGATGACTTCTTGGGTCATCGAAAGCAATCTTCACGTCATCTCGGAACTTGTCGAGCAGTTAGATCCAATGGAGCTCCCTTCCCTGAACGAGCTCTTGGATCGCATCGCCGCCCTGGGAGTCGCTACAGACTACGATCAGATTGAGCCTAAACCCGATCGGAGATAGATCAACTCTCCCCAGGTCACCCATCACGTTGCAGTGGTGGAGGAACAATGCGGCAACCCTTCATCTATCTTAAGGACTAGCTATGTCCGGATTCCTGATCCCTCCAAGTCGGATACCCGCGGAGGGGAGGACGTCACTCAAGGCCTGAACCTAGAATCAGGCAGCGGGCTAGATTTATCGAAAAACATCCAAGAATCCAAACTTCCGAGTTCGGAAACTCCTTGGCTCCTGAGTCTCAGATTAGGTGAGGATTCGGATTCAATTCCACCCACCCACCCAAACATACGCGATCTATCCCAAATTAGGCAAGAGCCCGAAGAAACAGTACACCATTACTGGGCCAGATTCCTCCTGGTCATGACCAGGATAAAGGACTGCCGCGAGGAAGACGCAATTTCATTCTTCTGCAATAATTGCACGGACAAGGGAATCCTCAACGCCATAAGTCGCCGCGAAATTACATGCTTTGCCGACTTGGTGCCCATTGTACGAAAGTACTGTGCAATGGAAAGCGCCTGGAAAACCGAAATAAAATTTGGGATAATCCGAACCTAAGAGACAAGCCATGGGAGAGGAACTAGCCAAGCTATTGGAGGCCGGATTCATAAGAGACATAAAACATCCGGACTGGCTAGCAAACCTGGTGATGGTACCAAAGAAGGATAAATCCTGGCACTTGTGCGTTGATTTGAAGGACCTTAACAAGGCCTGCCCAAAGGATCCCTTCCCCCTCCCCCGCATCGATCAAATCATCGATGCTACCGCAGGACACGATTCATTGTGTTTCCTCGACACATACTCCGGCTACCATAAAATTAAAATGGCAGAGCCAGACCAAGCCGTAACGGCATTCATCACACCATACGACCCATTCTGCTTCAACATAAAGCCCTTCGGGCTCAAAAACGCTGGTGCAACATATCAGCGCATGATTCAGTCATGTCTGGCAAACCAGACTGGCAAAATAGTGGAGGCATATGTAGATGACGTGGTCGTTAAAACCAAACATGTCGAAACTCTAGTAGACGACTTGAGGCTCACATTCGACAACCTTCGAACATATGACATCAAGCTCAATTTGGAAAAATGCGTTTTCGGCGTACCAGCCGGAATGCTCCTGGGATTCATTGTCTCCAGTAGAGGTATTGAAGCTAATCCGGCCAAAATCCGAGCGTTGTCATAGTTGGCTACCCCAACAGACCTCAAACAAATACAAAAATTGACTGGATGCGTGGCGGCTCTAAGCCGCTTTATCTCCCACTTGGGATAAAAGGTATTACCCCTTTATCGCCTCCTCCGGCGCACCAAACACTTCGAGTAGACGGATGCCGCCACAGCCAGACTCAACAAAATAAAAGCCATATTGGTAACAAACCCAGTCCTAGCCGCGCCAAAGATTGGCGAACCAATGCTATTATACATTGCGGCAACTCATCAAGTAGTAAGCGCAGTGCTCGTCGTCGAGCGAGAAGTGGACGGACACAAATTACCCCTTCAAAAGCCAATTTACTATGTGTCCACTGTCCTTACTCCATGCAAATCACGGTACCCGCATTATCAAAAGATAGCGTACGCGGTATTTATGGCATCCCGGAAGCTGCGACACTACTTTCAAGAGTGTTCGATAACGGTAGCCTCGGAAGTACCACTTAACGATATTATAAACAACCGCGACGCGACGGGCCGGATTGCCAAATGGGCCATTGAGCTCCTCCTGTTCGACATAACTTACAAGCCACGGCGAGCTATTAAGTTGCAAGTTTTGGCTGACTTCGTCGCTGAGTGGACGGAAGCCGAACTCCCTAAAGAGTACGACACATATTCAAACTGGATCATGCACTTCGACGGCTCCAAAATGTTGGCTGGTCTAGGGGCTGGCGTCATTTTGACGTCCCCAACAGGAGATACCGTTCAATACGTACTACAGATAATGTATATGGACTCCAACAACGCAGCCGAATATGAGGCCCTTCTACATGGTCTCCGGATGGCAGTATCCATGGGCATTCAACGCCTAGAGGTGCGCGGGGATTCGAACCTCGCGATATGCCAAATAAATGGGGACTTTGATGCCAAGGATCCGAAACTGGCAGCTTATCGCAATGCCGTCTTAAAAATGTCAGCTCGGTTCGAGGGGCTCGAATGTCGGGACCCCGATCCTAAGTCACACCGATCTAGCATGTAACACTTCATATCACTTTGTGACCTCACACACGGTATTCCCACGGGTGCCACCTTACCTGGCCCGGGACCGTTTGCGCCTTTTGGCTCACGTATATGATAGTGTCGCTAGCATCCATATGACAGAGAACCCGGGCCGACATGACTAGTCGTGAACCCAAAGTGGCACTAACTTACAGGAACAGACATACATGAATCAACCTCGAGCATGTCGGTCAACAGCGTATGAATCCGGGCTGTAGCACTGGGCTAACAGGACTCCGGGAACCCGGGCTGTAGCAGGCTAGGCAGGACTCCGGATGTCACCGCGTGACATTTCCCCGAAGGGACAGACACAGGGACGAAGTGAATCACATGCCGGCCAGTCAAGTGTTCCGGAGCAGTAGTGCTAGCTAGTAGGACTCCGGTGAACCGAGCTGTAGCGGACTACTATGGCACATGGAAGCACAAGACTACATTTCCCCATAAGAGAGGCTATCAGAGGTAAACAACTAGGTTGTCGGATCCCACACATAGCAATACACGTTACACGTACGCATAACATGCAAGTATGTGTTGTACATCATGGCATCACAACATAACTCAAACTCATATAGATAACGGCCCAGAAGAGCAACATAGCATTCAATACAAACAGGGGTCTCATGACCCATCATTCAGAGCATACAAACAACGGAAGCATTACATGTCTGAGTACAGACAACTACAAAGGAAAAGACTAAGAAGCCTGACTAAACATGACCCTCCCGAGGGTACAAGATCGTAGCTGGGATACAAGCTACTCGTCGAAGCCACTAGTGTAACCAACTGCAAAACATAAATAGGCAAACGTGAGTACAAAGGTACTCAGCAAGTCTTACATCAGAGCTATCTACATATGCAACATTATCAACAAAGGGGGTGGTGGAGTTAACAGCAGCAAGCCAGCTTTGACTCAATGGCTAATCTATACTACGAGTATCAGAAACTTCTTTGAGGTGAGAAGACGCACACGAGTCCACATGTTCACCATATCAATATTCCACTATGGATCCGTTCCCGTCTTCCTACAAGAAGGCCATCCATAGCACTCACGCTTATCTTGCGTATTTTAGAGTATCCACTTCAGATTGTCTATGTACTACATAAGTCCTCCAAGTTTCCATATCCGAGGAAAACGGCTATTCGAATAGATAATATTGACCCTGCAGGGGTGTACTTCGTCACACACGCTCTCGCCACTTATAGCCCTGTACACGTCATGTACCTCGGCAACCTTCAAGCGGAAGCCGGGCGAGGGTGTCGGCCACGACCTGACTAACCACACAAGTCTCTCGTCCAGGTTTATCGCCTATTCGGGTTCCATCCGCAAGGAGATCCGGCCGGGGTGTCGCTCACGGCCCCAAACAATGTGTGCAGGGTTCCCAAGCCCACCATCCGGGTGCCACTTGGTACACCGTGCCACGGTGCCTAGTCTGTCCCAAGCCCGTCCCGTCGAACACCACCTGGTAGACAAATAGCACTACCTACAAACGCCAGAAACTAGTTGCAACTCCTGGACAGGGATCAATTGGATTAATAAGCCGAGAGGGGCCGGATAACTGGAACCCAATGTGTGGTAGTAACTGGACTTGGATAACATACACAGAACTCTGTGCTTAAGAATGGTTCCAATGAGACAACCCACCATGTACTCCTACATGGCCTCTCATCGCGACCTTTACCAAAACGTGTTCACACACACTTAGCCTTTACCGGTAGGACGTGTTCACCACTTCGATTCATTCCCAATGAATCAGACCTGACACAACTCTAAGCATAGCTGGCATAAAGAAAAACAAGCATGGATGAGCAGGCACATCAAGGCTCAAGCAACTCCTACTCATGCTAGTGGGTTTCAACTATTTACTATGGCAATGACAGGTCATGCAGAGGAATGGGTTCAGCTACCACAGCAGAAAGTAGCAGTTTGAATCGTTGTTGTCCTAATGCAGTAAAAGGAGCAGGAGCGAGAGAGTGGGATTTATCGAGATGCTCAAGGGGGTTTGCTTGCCTGATAGATCCACGAAGAAGCACTGCTCCTCAGACAGGTACTCGGGACACCTTCTGGAGTGGAACCTATCGAGAGGGGATGGTGTCGACAATCAATAAACAACCATATGCAACAATATGATGCATGAAGATGACATTTCAAAGATGCTATGATTTTCCCTAATGCATCTAGCATCAATTTGGTTGAAGTCCATATGAACCAAGGGTTCATATGCTAACCCCAAATTAATTATATAACATGCCATTATTACATTTACACTTATATAGCAAGTATAAGTTGGTTTTTCATGCATGTAACTGGCATAAATGGATTCCTTGCATTTTTCTGATATTTTTTCATATATAAATTATTTGATTTGGAGTTACGGTTGAATTACTATGATTTTTAGAAGTTTTAACTACCTTCTAGAATTTCCTGATTTAGATTAATACTAGAAAATGATATAATGCGTCAGCACAGCGTCATGCTTATGTCAGCAGGTCAAAGGTGGCTGACCAGGTCAAAGCTGACGTGTGGGGTCCACACGTCAGTGTCTGTGGTTAATCCTAATTTAAAATAAACCTAAACTGGTTTAGTTAATGGGGTTGGGCCCACGCGCCAGTGACCCAGTTAGCTAAACAAGGTTTAATTAGTTGTTAAACTAATCCTAACTAAAACTTAACAGGGCCGGGGCCCGCAGGTCAGTGAGAGAGAGGGGGGAGGTCAACTGGGCTGTGGGGGTCAACCCACTCCGGTCAAAGGTCAGCGGTCGCCGGCGTTGCAGACCACGGTTTGGAGCGTGGTTGGGTCCTATGGAGAGCCGGGGCTGAGCCGCGTGTGTGGGTGGTGGAGCTGGACCAAATGGTCGCCGGAATCGATGCCAGCGACGAGGTTTGCGGCGGCCGTGGTTCGGCCATCAATGAAAATGGAGCTATGGAGCACTAAGGGAGGAGCTGGTGAGTGCATCGTGCTCCTAGGGGTACGCTGAGCGCGCTGATGAGCTCGGACACGGGTGGAAGCAGCTGTGGCCGCGGCGGCACCATGGACGGCGGCATCGAGCTTCGGCCAAGGTGGAAATCATGGCTATAGGACGAACGCGTCGATGGGGAGAGGGGCGAGGGGCGTACGAGCTCACAGCGGTTCCGCAGGGTTGATCAGTGGGCTCGGGGAGGGGCCGGAGCAAGCGAGGCGGCGATGGAGATCTCCGGTGTCGGGAGGTTGAAGACGATGGCGTGGAGGCGCTCGGGGGCGTCCGGCGCCGCGTGGCCTGGCGGAGAGGACTAGGGCGACGAGGCGGACCTCGTGGGCACGTCGGAGAGGCGATTGGAAGGCGGTGGTCGCGGTGGCGCACGGCGGTGCTCTCCGATGCGCTCGAGACAGAGGGGGAGAGCGAGACAGAGGAGAGGAGAAGCACGGGGGAGAGTGAGAGGGGGTCGGGGTTTGCGTGGCGTCTCCGTAGAAGGCCAGGACGTCGACGGGGAGCGGCAAGCAGGAGCTGGCGAGGCGCGTGGCCAGCGCGCGGCGAGCACGCACTCGTCTTTCTGTCCGGGGAGGAAGACGACAGCGAGGTGCGGTGGTGGGTTGGGCCTAGCTGGGCCGGTCCTGTTGGGCCACCAGGTAAGGCCAGGTAAGCCTTTTCCTTTTTCTGTTTTCTTTTTCTATTTCTGACATTTGTTTTGTATCTAAAAGAAATGGTAAAACATTTCCATAAATGCTGAAAATATTTGTGGCATCTAGATATAATATTCCAGAGGCCCTCACCAATTCCCAACATTTTTGGAGCCATTAAAAATATTTATATAATTTAAACAGCTCCAAATCAAATATTTATGCATTGATTCAAAAATCCAAAATGAGTAGCAAAAATGTGCATCACGTCTGGTTGTTGTTCCCAACATTATCCAAAGAGCATGAACATTTTTGAATAGCATTTTGGGTTCATTGAAAATCCATTTTAAAGTTGAACCTATTTGAATTTGCTTTGGTGCTAGGGTTTGAAACATCCCCATTTCAATTTCATTTGAAATATAACCATGATGCACAAAGCAAGCCTAGGACCATACCAGAACTAGGGATGTGACAACTCGCCCCCACTCGAAAAAATCTCGTCCCGAGATTCAGGAGTTGGCGGAAAGAAAGTGGGGTACTCAAGTCGAAGACGATCTTCTCGCTCCCAAGTAGCTTCTCTCTCGGAATGATGAGACCATTGAACCCTGAGAAACTTGATGTTATGACATCGAGTGACACGCTCTGCTTGATCCAGAATGCGAACGGGGTACTCTCGATAAGTGAGGTTATCTTGGAGATCAAGCGTTTTGTGGTCCACTCCGCGGATGGGATCCGAGAAGCAACGCCTGAGTTGAGAGACGTGGAAGACATCATGAACTCGAGAAAGATGTGGGGGTAGTTCCAACTGGTAAGCAACCTCTCCTCGTTTAGCGAGAATGCGAAAAGGACCGATGTAACGACGAGCCAACTTGCCCTTCATACTGAAACGATGGGTACCCTTCAAAGGAGTAACCCGAAGGTAAGCCTTGTCGTCAACTTCATAAGTCACTTCCTTATGACGACGGTCATACTGGCTCTTTTGACGAGATTGGGCTGTTTTCAAATTCTCACGAATGATGCGAACTTGCTCTTCTGCCTCCTGGATCATATCCGGTCCAAAGAATTGTCTTTCACCGGTTTTTGACCAGTTCAAAGGTGTTCGACATCTTCGTCCATACAGAATTTCGAAGTGTGCTTTCTTAAGACTGGATTGATAGCTATTGTTATAAGCAAACTCGGCAAAGGGAAGACATTTCTCCCAATCCATACCGAATGAGATAACGCAAGCTCTAAGCATGTCCTCGAGAATTTGGTTGACCCTTTCCACCTGACCACTTGATTGAGGGTGGAAAGCGGTACTGAAGGAAAGATGGGTGCCCATGGCAGTTTGGAAACTTTCTCAGAAATGAGAGGTGAAAAGACTGCCACGGTCTGAATTGATCTCTAGTGGAACACCATGGAGTGACACTATTCGGGAGATATATAAGTCAGCGAGATGACTAGCAGTGATACTCTCTTGAACAGGTAGGAAGTGAGCCACTTTGGAGAGACGATCAATGACTATGAAGATAGCATTATTTCCTTTCTTGGTCCTGGGAAAGCCGGTGATGAAGTCCATACCAACTTTGTCCCATTTCCACTCGGGAATAGCTAAAGGTTGAAGGGTGCCAGCAGGTCTTTGATGCTCTGCCTTAACGCGACGACAAACGTCACAGTTGGCGATATACTGAGCGATTTCTCTCTTCATCCTAGTCCACCAGAACCTCTGGCGTAGGTCTTGATACATCTTTATACTACCGGGATGAATCGTGAGAGGGGATTCATGGGCTTCCTTAAGGATCAGTTGCTGCATCTGTTGACATTTGGGAACCACCAAACGGTTTCCAAAGTAAACAACACCTCGTTCATCCATAGAGAAACAATTGACAACTCCCTTGGAAATATTCTTCTTGATTCGGGAGATTCCCGTATCATGCTTTTGAGCCTCTATGATCTGATCTGTAAGGGTAGGTTTCGCCACCAAGGTAGAAAGGGAACCACGAGGAGCTATGTGAATATTAAGCTTACAGAATTCCTCATGGAGGGGTGGTTGACATTGTTGCAACATGAGGTTGTTGGAATAGGATTTACGACTCAAAGCATCAGCCATGACATTGGCTTCGCCTGGGGTGTAGGTGATTCCTAAGTCGTAATCCGAGATCAACTCCAACCAACGTCTTTGTCTGAGATTAAGATCTGGTTGGGTGAAGATATATTTGAGACTCTGATGGTTAGTGTAGATTTCGCAACGGTTACGAAGAAGATAATGTCGCCAAATCTTAAGTGCATAGACTACGGCTGCAAGCTCTAGATCATGTGTAGGATAATTTTCCTCATGTGGATGCAACTGTCGAGATGCATAGGCAATCACATGATGATCCTGCATAAGAATGCAACCTAGTCCTTGACGCGAAACATCGCAATAGATAACAAAGTCTTTAGTGAAATCCGGTGGCAGAAGTCAGGCGTCTTTTCAGTTCCTGAAAACTGTGCTCACACTGTGGGGTCCACTCAAACCTTCTATCTTTCTTGAGAAGCTCCATGAGGGTTTTGGCCACTTTGGAGAAGTTTTCAACGAAGCGGCGACAACAACTGGCTAGACCAAGGAAACTCCTAACTTGTTTGACCATTTCGGGTTGTAGGATCGGAAGTATGTCTAGAGGGGGGGGGGGTGATAAGACTACTTGACCAAATAAAAACTTAACCTTTTCCCAATTTTAGTTCTTGGCAGATTTAGCTATTTTAGGACAAGTCAAGCAATCATCACACAATTCAAGCAAGCATGCAAAGAGTATATTGGCAGCGGAAAGTAAAGCATGCAACTTGCAAGAATGTAAAGGGAAGGGTTTTGAGAATTCAAACGCAATTGGAGCCACGGATGTTTTTCCCGTGGTTCGGATAGGTGGTGCTATCCTACATCCACGTTGATGGAGACTTCAACCCACGAAGGGTAACGGTTGCGCGAGTCCACGGAGGGCTCCACCCACGAAGGGTCCACGAAGAAGCAACCTTGTCTATCCCACCATGGCCATCGCCCACGAAGGACTTGCCTCACTAGCCGTAGATCTTCACGAAGTAGGCGATCTCCTTGCCCTTACAAACTCCTTGGTTCAACCCCACAATCTTGTCGGAGGCTCCCAAGTGACACCTAGCCAATCTAGGAGACACCACTCTCCAAGAAGTAACAAATGGTGTGTTGATGATGAACTCCTTGCTCTTGTGCTTCAAATGATAGTCTCCCCAACACTCAACTCTCTCCATAGGATTTGGATCTGGTGGAAAGAAGATTTGAGTGGAAAGCAACTTGGGGAAGGCTAGAGATCAAGATTCATATGGTAGGAATGGAATATCTTGGTCTCAACACATGAGTAGGTAGTTCTCTCTCAGAACATATGAGTTGGAAGTGTAGACGTGTTCTGATGGCTCTCTCCACGAATGAAGAGGAGGTGGAGGGGTATATATAGCCTCCACACACAATCTAACCGTCACACACAATTTACCAATCTTGGTGGGACCGAATCAACAAACTCGGTCGGACCGAAAAGGTAAACCTAGTGACCGTTAGAGATTTTCGGTGGGACTAACATGCAACTCGGTAGGACCAATTTTGTTAGGGTTTGGGCATAACGTAATCTCGGTGAGACCGATTACACAAACTCAGTGAGACCAACTTTGGTAATTAGCTAACCAGAGAGTTGGTCAGGCAAACTCGGTGGGACCGATTTGCTCTTTCGGTGAGACCGAAAAGTTACAAAAAGGAAACAGAGAGTTTACATTGCAATCTCGGTGGGACCGATCCGCTCTTTCGGTGAGACCGAAAAGTTACGAAAGGGAAACAGAGAGTTTGCAATCCCATCTCGATGAGACCGAGATCCCTATCGGTAGAACCGAATTGCTAGGGTTTGGCAGTGGCTTATGACATGTGAAACTCGGTGGCGCCGGATTGAAAGAATCGGTATGACCGAGTTTGGCTTAGGATTTAGGTCATTTGTGGATATGGGAAAGTAGTTGAGGGTTTTGGAGCATATCACTAAGCACATGAAGCAAGAGGCTCATTAAGCAACACCTCATCCCTCCTTGATAGTATTGGCTTTTCCTAAAGACTCAATGTGATCTTGGATCACTAAAGTGTAAAATGAAGAGTCTTGAGCTTTTGAGCTTGAGCCAATCCTTTGTCCTTAGAATTTTGAGGGTTCCACTTTCACCATCCATGCCATGCCAATCATTGAGCTTTCCTGAAATAATCATCTTGGAATAGCATTAGCTCAATGAGCTATATGTTGTTATGAATTACCTAAACCACCTAGGGATAGTTGCACTTTCAATCTCCCCCTTTTTGGTAATTGATGACAAGATATAGATCAAAGCTTCGACAAATGATAATAAGCATGAAATATATCGTCGCTTTGAGAAGTATGTGATAAGTAAGAGCTCCCCCTAAATTTGTGCATATTTAAGATTTTCTTTGGACTGCAAATGCACAAAGAGTTAGAGTCATGGGTTACTCTTTCATGTCACATACATCTTGGTGGAGCGCTTAAAATGATAAGAATAAAATACATGCACTCATCACCAAGAAAAGTGAATGATCACATAAGATAGATAAGATAATAGCATTCACCAAGCATGCATACGTGTAGCTTATGATCAAACACATGATCATCAATGTCTCACAGATAATGACATAGTATCTCAAGCACTCAAAAGCAAACAATGTTTGAAAAACCACCAAATAAAGCAAGAGAGAAAAAACAACACTCTCTCTCGAAGCCTATGATCTATACATTTTCTCCCCCTTTGGCAACAAGTTACCAAAAAGTTCCTAGAAAATGCATAGTGCTAAATTGGCACTCAGGCTTGATCTTCAGGTGGTGGTGGAGTCCGGAGCACTCCAAGGACGAAGGCTTCCGTAGACGCGGTTGGAGTTGGAGCTGAAGTAGACGCTAGAGCAGGTTGGGCTGGTGCTAAGGCTGGAGCTGAGGCGGTTGCTCTTGTGTCAGGAACTGGCACTGCAGACGACCTCGGACGTCGTGGCACTCTGGCAAAGGCATCAGTGGTTGTCTTCCCTTTCCTCTCCTGCATGTCATCTTGGAGCTGCTCCACTGCAGTCTGAATCTCTGTCACCTTGATATCCAAGTCATAGAACTTTTGTTCTACGATTCTCTCTAGGCTTGCCTGGTTCTGAGTTAGGGTGGCAAGTCCTTTCTCAATCCGCAGGGTGGATGCAATCAAGTAACCAAGCTGCTCTTGTTTGGTTTTCAAGAAATACTCAGATGCCTCCTCTTGAGTTGGCATCTTGGCAGCTTTCTCCTTTCTTGCCTTCTCCTTCTTTGCTTGTGCTTGTGCTGATGATGGTTCATTCTCAATCATGACAACTTGATTATCTTCAAAATCTGGACGGATGGGCAGGTGTTCCTTGTCCAATAAGTATATGCCTGTGCCCATCTTGGAGTTGATTAATTCCTGAATTTGTGGGGCATTAATGAGCTGTGCCCACTCAGCAACTGTTGACTGATATCTGGTTCCTTCTGACATCCATACAATCCTCTCATCTGGATAAAAATGTGCTGTGGAGTAGAACTGCATGATAAGCTCTTCATTCCACTTTGTGAGCTTCTGCCCAACAAAGTCAGCTACTCCGCAAGCTATGAAGCTGTCTTGCACTCCAGGATAGTGCTCTTCGTTGTCCTTGATGTATTGCCAATCAACCCATCTCATGTCACAAACAATGGGCTTCTTATCCAATAAGACTGTCTCATAGAAGTCCTGCTGTTCCTTAGTGTGGAACCTGTAGTCAACAGCAGTCCTTCTCCTTGAAGCATACGTATCTGCTTCTCTCCACTTCCTCAGCCCTGAGTCTCTTCTGAGCTTCATGTCCTCAGCCACAGGATGAGCATCATTGTGGTCTGGGATCTTGGGCTTGAGCTTTCTAAGAACTTGCTCTTCATCATCTTCTGCAGTGTCAGGCACTGGGGCCTTGTTCTTCTCAGCAGCTGGGATGCTTCTTGTATTCCTCTTGGGTTTTGGCTTTGGAGCTGGCTTGGCCTTGGAAGCAGTTGCCCCTGATCTTATGGCATCACCCATCAGCTTGGGTGCCTTAGGTGCTGGTGCAGCAACCTCTTCTTCTTCATCCTCATCTTCCATGATGGAAGCCTTTCCAAGCACTCTGGCTACGGTCTTCTTGACCCTTTCCTTCCTTTTCTTTCCTTCAGCAGCAACTGGCTCTATGGAAGTGGGCTTCTCAGGAATCTGAGTTGAGGCTCTGGCCTTTGGCATAGGCTGCCTGCCTGCTGGCCTTTTGATTTTCATCCCTGGCTTTATGCTCTGTGCTGGCTCAACACTCTTGGAAGTTGCTTCCTCTTCTGCCACATAGTCCTCATCCTCTGATTCTGAGGTTCTCTTCTTCCTCTGTCTAGTGGCAGCTTTTGGCAGATTGCTTGGGGTGCTCCTGCTGCCTTCATCTGAAGAACTTGAGGGACTAGTGCCCTCACTCATCTGCACTTGCTGTTCTGACATGTTCTGGCTATCACTTTGGTCTGACATGATGAACAAGCTGACTGCTGACCCTGTGAACAGTTTATAGATGAGGTAGAGTGGATGAGCATCACAAAATGCAGAGATTTTTGCAAAAGAATGATTCAAAAACTTAGTTTTAGTTTCCCACTGAAATCATCTTGGATCTACCGATTTTTAAACTCGGTGATACCGAAGCAGTTTTTGGAACCTAAACTAGTGAACTCGGTCGGACCGAGTCACAGTTCGGTGGCACTGAGACTGCTAGAGTTTCACAAAGTTCCAAAATCGGTCACACCGATAAGTAATTCTCGGTCAGACCGAGTTTCCCTTGTGCAATTGCATAAGCCAAATCGGTGGGACCGAGTTTTTCAACTCGGTGGGTCCGAGATGGTTTCGGCGGAAACCTAACCCTAAAATTTTCGAATAAAACCTAACCTACGAGTTCATTGACTGGATAGAAGTTTATCAAATGTGGCAAGAATCAATATGATCACAATGTGCTAGGAATCGGATTGGGGAATAGCACAAAGATCGAGTCCATACCCTAGTTCGGCGAAGACTCGCTACGGCGGCAACGGCGGGGTAGAATTCCGTTGACGGCGACGGAGACCAGCGACTGGAGGCGGCTGGCGGCGAGGAGACGATCCGGAGACCATGTTGGCAGAGCAGGCTATCGCGCGGGCGAAGGGGTTCGGAGAAATTTCCAAATTTTTTCCCGTGACTATATATAGCCCGACCCTGTCAGTGTGACCGAGTGGAACAACTCGGTGGCACCGAGATGCAAAACTGTATACAATTATTGCAACTCGGTGTGACCGAATGGTTCAAATCGGTTGCACCGAGATCGAAAATTCAGATCAACTTAATGATCTCAGTAGGACCGAAAGTAGGATATCGGTCAGACCGAGAATCACAAAGAGGTTTTGGAAGTTTAAGTCGATGACGAATCGGGGACTCCGAGTGCTCCTCACGGAGAGTGGTTCGAATCTGACTTGATCAAATTTTCTGATGTAGCATGAATAGAGTTTGAGACGAGAAAAGCATAGATAGCTAGAGGAGGTTCTTAGGCATTCTTGTCCATCCACTTGGCAAAAGGAAATAAAACCAAACAATCAAAACAACAAGTGGATGTCCTTGAATGAGTAAAATATGCAACCAACATGCTCATACAATAAGATTGCAATTGAAATATGTGACAAAGCATGCACAACCAATTCTAGCATCTATCAAGCAATTTGCGATGACTAGGTCATCTATATATGAGTATATTGACTTAGGAGTCAAGTGAGAACACTTGATTATAGGTTATACTCATCGTTTAAGCTCAAGTGGGGTTACCACTTTCACATAAAGCATTGTTGTGTTCACATCTTTAGAGTTGCTTTAGCTCAAGTCTTAGAGTAAAGCTCCCCCTAGATGTGAGATCCCCCCTAAGAGGGATGAACTAACCTTGGGTTTTGTCGATGATGACTTCATGTAGATGTTGAAGATGTGGATGCTCAATGTTGATGTAGATCATTTGGAGCTATCCATTTGAGTTAATTGCACTTTCAATACCTACATGGGTTAGTCCCACAAGTAACAAACAAGGATATCCATAGACATAGAGTGATGCACACACAAGATGATGTCCATGAAAACTTTTAGGTTACCTTGTCCCTTGTCTTACCAACAAGAGGGTTTGTGACTCCTTGAACTAGTGCAAGATGTGGAAGTTGATTGCACTTGTTCTTGACAAAATGATAAGAGTGAAGTATGTTGGCGGAGTCACCCTCAAGAACTCTCTAGTTCTTCTTCTTTTGGATCCACACCATCTTGATGGGAATCCTTGGAGTTGTAGTCGTACTTGATGAAGTGGAACTTGAAGTGGTCTTGGGAATCCACTTGACTAAGGTCTTAGGAGCTTCTTCAAATGCATCAATTTCCTCTTGAAGCTTGTCCTTGCCTTTTTGCTTGTAGTCTTGTGGTGGAAGATCATCTTGAGCTTGTGTCCCCTTGAAGGAAGTATCATACTTCTCTTGTTGAGGAAAAAACTTTGTCTTGGGGTATTGATCTTCTTCCCACTCAACTCCATTGGCATTGAACTTTTGTTCAAAACCAACACCTTGATTCTTCCGGTGCATTCCTTTCTTGCGCACAATTTCCTCGAATTTCTTACTCCCGGCAAGGCTTTTGTACACTCCTTTCTCTATAATTCCCTTCAATAAGCTATTTTCTTGCTCAAGTGTAACTTGGCTAATAGAATCATTAGTGGAATCAAGAGAACTACTAGAAGCAACAATATTGGATTTAGCATGATCATTGTTACTACTAGAGGAAGAATCTTTCTTGTTCTTGTTACTAGACTTGACTTGAGGCATGTAAGTGGATAAGAGTAAAAGCTTGGCAATGTAAGAAGAACTTTTCTTGTGGAGATCATCATTGATTGCCTTTAAAAACTCATGCTCTTGCTCAAGATTGAGCTTTTCAAAGCGTAATTTCTCATGAGCTCTTAAAAGTTCTCGATGATCTTCGAAGATAGTTTCATGAGCTCACTTAAGAGTGTTTAGTTCTTTAGTTAGAGTCTCAATCTTCTCCTTATCATTGTCATTCGTTTTATCTTGATTAGCATGATTAATTGACGTTTCATCATAGTATTCATCACTAGAGTTGTCAACAAGTAAATCATCACCTAACAAGTCATCTTCATCACTATTAAAATCAACATACTCGGGGTGTGTTACCTTAGGACCTTTGGCCATGAAGCATCTTCCAATTCCTTCATTTGATGAGTCAAATATGTCGTAGGAGTTGGTTGACACAAGTGCTAGACCGGCAACACCTTCATCTTGAGTATATTCGGAGTCGGAGTGATAACTTCTCTCGGAGTGGCTGTCGGAGTCGGAGCCGGATACCCATTCACCAACATGAGCTTGATGTATTCGTTTTGTGTAGCTCCTTGATGATTTTTCCTTCCTTTCCGAATCCTTGCTTCTCTGTGAGTATCTTCGTTCATAACGATCATCTCTACTCCTTCTCTCTCTTGGTGGTGATTCTTTGCTTCTTCTTTTTGGAGAGTCTTCTCTTCTCTTGTAGGGAGCCGTACACTCATTGGAATAGTGTCCGAGTCTTCCACAATTGTAGCAGTTTCGCTCCCGACTAGAAGATCTTTTGTCATTGTAGGACCTTGACTTGGAGCTTCTATCTTTGCTTCTACTCTTGTAGAACTTGTTGAAGTTCTTCACCATTAAGCTCAATTCTTCATTGAAGTTTTTTTTCTCACTTGATTATGTAGGGGCTTCACATGAGGCTTTGTAGGCACCAGTTGATTTGTTGTGAAGTTCCTCTTTATCCTTAAGTGACATCTCATGAGCAACAATTCTTCCAATTACCTCTGTGGGCTTGAGATCTTTGTGATTGGGCATCATTTGGATCAATGTGCACACGGTATCATATTTTCCATCCAAGGCTCTTAGAATCTTCTTGATGATGAATCTATCGGTCATCTCTTCACTTCCTAAGCCGGCAATCTCATTTGTGATGAGAGCAAGCCTAGAGTACATTTCAGCGACACCTTCACCATCCTTCATTTTGAACTTGTCAAGTTGACTTTGAAGCACATCCAATTTGGATTCCTTGACGGAGTCGGTACCTTCGTGCATATCAATCAAAGTGTCCCAAATTTCCTTTGCATTCTCAAGACGGCTGATTTTGTTGAATTCTTCGGGGCATAATCCATTGAAGAGAATATCACAAGCTTGAGCATTGTATTGCAACATCTTCAACTCATCCGCGGTAGCTTCACGGTTTGTTTCTCTCCCATCAAAGAAGTCACCTTGCAAACCAACACACACAATAGCCCAAACGGCGGGGTTATGTCCAAGAATATGCATTTTCATTTTATGCTTCCAACTAGCAAAATTAGTACCATCAAAGTAAGGACCTCTACAGTGATAATTTCCCTCGCTAGACGCCATACTCTCCTAGGTTGTGAAACCAAGGCTATGACCACCAAAAGCTATGGAGATTAAAGCAAATGGAGACCAAAGCTCTGATACCACTTGTAGGATCGGAAGTATGTCTAGAGGGGGGGGGGTGATTAGACTACTTGACCAAATAAAAACTTAACCTTTTCCAATTTTAGTTCTTGGCAGATTTTAGCTATTTTAGGACAAGTCAAGCAATCATCACACAATTCAAGCAAGCATGCAAAGAGTATATTGGCAGCGGAAAGTAAAGCATGCAACTTGGAAGAATGTAAAGGGAAGGGTTTGGAGAATTCAAACGCAATTGGAGACACGGATGTTTTTCCTGTGGTTTGGATAGGTGGTGCTATCCTACATCCACGTTGATGGAGACTTCAACCCACGAAGGGTAACGGTTGCGCGAGTCCACGGAGGGATCCACCCACGAAGGGTCCACGAAGAAGCAACCTTGTCTATCCCACCATGGCCATCGCCCACGAAGGACTTGCCTCACTAGCGGTAGATCTTCACGAAGTAGGCGATCTCCTTGCCCTTACAAACTCCTTGGTTCAACCCCACAATCTTGTCGGAGGCTCCCAAGTGACACCTAGCCAATCTAGGAGACACCACTCTCCAAGAAGTAACAAATGGTGTGTTGATGATGAACTCCTTGTTCTTGTGCTTCAAATGATAGTCTCCCCAACACTCAACTCTCTCTCATAGGATTTGGATCTAGTGGAAAGAAGATTTGAGTGGAAAGCAACTTGGGGAAGGCTAGATATCAAGATTCATATGGTAGGAATGGAATATCTTGGTCCCAACACATGAGTAGGTAGTTCTCTCTCAGAACATATGAGTTGGAAGTGTAGATGTGTTCTGATGGCTCTCTCCACGAATGAAGAGGAGGTGGAGGGGTATATATAGCCTCCACACACAATCTAACCGTTACACACAATTTACCAATCTCGGTGGGACCGAATCAACAAACTCGGTCGGACCGAAAAGGTAAACCTAGTGACCGTTAGAGATTTTCGGTGGGACTGACATGCAACTCGATAGGACCGATTTTGTTAGGGTTTGGGCATAACGTAATCTCGGTGAGACCAATTACACAAACTCGGTGAGACCGACTTTGGTAATTAGCTAACCAGAGAGTTGGTCAGGCAAACTTAGTGGGACCGATTTGCTCTTTCGGTGAGACCGAAAAGTTACAAAAAGGAAACAGAGAGTTTACATTGCAATCTCGGTGGGACCGATCCGCTCTTTCGGTGAGACCGAAAAGTTACGAAAGGGAAACAGAGAGTTTGCAATCCCATCTCGATGAGACCGAGATCCCTATCCGTAGAACCGAATTGCTAGGGTTTGGCAGTGGCTTATGACATGTGAAACTCGGTGGCGCCGGATTGAAAGAATCGGTATGACCGAGTTTGGCTTAGGGTTTAGGTCATTTGTGGATATGGGAAAGTAGTTGAGGGTTTTGGAGCATATCACTAAGCACATGAAGCAAGAGGCTCATTAAGCAACACCTCATCCCTCCTTGATAGTATTGGCTTTTCCTAAAGACTCAATGTGATCTTGGATCACTAAAGTATAAAATGAAGAGTCTTGAGCTTTTGAGCTTGAGCCAATCCTTTGTCCTTAGCATTTTGAGGGTTCCACTTTCACCATCCATGCCATGCCAATCATTGAGCTTTCCTGAAATAATCATCTTGGAATAGCATTAGCTCAATGAGCTATATGTTGTTATGAATTACCAAAACCACCTAGGGATAGTTGCACTTTCAATCTCCCCCTTTTTGGTAATTGATGACAACATATAGATCAAAGCTTCGACAAATGATAATAAGCATGAAATATATCGTCGCTTTGAGAAGTATGTGATAAGTAAGAGCTCCCCCTAAATTTGTGCATATTTAAGATTTGCTTTGGACTGCAAATGCACAAAGAGTTAGAGTCATGGGTTACTCTTTCATGTCACATACATCTTGGTGGAGCGCTTAAAATGATAAGAATAAAATACATGCACTCATCACCAAGAAAAGTGAATGATCACATGAGATAGATAAGATAATAGCATTCACCAAGCATGCATACGTGTAGCTTATGATCAAACACATGATCATCAATGTATCACAGATAATGACATAGTATCTCAAGCACTCAAAAGCAAACAAAGTTCAAAAAACCACCAAATAAAGCAAGAGAGAAAAAACAACACTCTCTCTGTCGAAGCCTATGATCTATACATTTTCTCCCCCTTTGGCAACAAGTTACCAAAAAGTTCCTAGAAAATGCATAGTGCTAAATTGGCACTCAGGCTTGATCTTCAGGTGGTGGTGGAGTCCGGAGCACTCCAAGGACGAAGGCTTCTGTAGATGCGGTTGGAGTTGGAGCTGAAGTAGACGCTGGAGCAGGTTGGGCTGGTGCTACGGCTGGAGCTGAGGCGGTTGCTCTTGTGTCAGGAACTGGCACTGCAGACGACCTCGGACCTCGTGGCACTTTGGCAAAGGCATCAGTGGTTGTCTTCCCTTTCCTCTCCTGCATGTCATCTTGGAGCTGCTCCACTGCAGTCTGAATCTCTGTCACCTTGATATCCAAGTCATAGAACTTTTGTTCTACGATTCTCTCTAGGCTTGCCTGGTTCTGAGTTAGGGTGGCAAGTCCTTTCTCAATCCGCAGGGTGGATGCAATCAAGTAACCAAGCTGCTCTTGTTTGGTTTTCAAGAAATACTCAGATGCCTCCTCTTGAGTTGGCATCTTGGCAGCTTTCTCCTTCCTTGCCTTCTCCTTCTTTGCTTGTGCTTGTGCTGATGATGGTTCATTCTCAGTCATGACAACTTGATTATCTTCAAAATCTGGACGGATGGACAGGTGTTCCTTGTCCAATAAGTATATGCCTGTGCCCATCTTGGAGTTGATTAATTCCTGAATTTGTGGGGCATTAATGAGCTGTGCCCACCAGCAACTGTTGACTGATATCTGGTTCCTTCTGACATCCATACAATCCTCTCATCTGGATAAAAATGTGCTGTGGAGTAGAACTGCATGATAAGCTCTTCATTCCACTTTGTGAGCTTCTGCCCAACAAAGTCAGCTACTCCGCAAGCTATGAAGCTGTCTTGCACTCCAGGATAGTGCTCTTCGTTGTCCTTGATGTATTGCCAAATCAACCCATCTCATGTCACAAACAATGGGCTTCTTATCCAATAAGACTGTCTCATAGAAGTCCTGCTGTTCCTTAGTGTGGAACCTGTAGTCAACAGCAGTCCTTCTCCTTGAAGCATACGGATCTGCTTCTCTCCACTTCCTCAGCCCTGAGTCTCTTCTGAGCTTCATGTCCTCAGCCACAGGATGAGCATCATTGTGGTCTGGGATCTTGGGCTTGAGCTTTCTAAGAACTTGCTCTTCATCATCTTCTGTAGTGTCAGGCACTAGGGCCTTGTTCTTCTCAGCAGCTGGGATGCTTCTTGTATTCCTCTTGGGTTTTGGCTTTGGAGCTGGCTTGGCCTTGGAAGCAGTTGCCCCTGATCTTATGGCATCACCCATCAGCTTGGGTGCCTTAGGTGCTGGTGCAGCAACCTCTTCTTCTTCATCCTCATCTTCCATGATGGAAGCCTTTCCAAGCACTCTGGCTACGGTCTTCTTGACCCTTTTCTTCCTTTTCTTTCCTTCAGCAGCAACTGGCTCTATGGAAGTGGGCTTCTCAGGAATCTGAGTTGAGGCTCTGGCCTTTGGCATAGGCTGCCTGCCTGCTGGCCTTTTGATTTTCATCCCTGGCTTTATGCTCTGTGCTGGCTCAACTCTCTTGGAAGTTGCTTCCTCTTCTGCCACATAGTCCTCATCCTCTGATTCTGAGGTTCTCTTCTTCCTCTGTCTAGTGGCAGCTTTTGGCAGATTGCTTGGGGTGCTCCTGCTGCCTTCATCTGAAGAACTTGAGGGACTAGTGCCCTCACTCATCTGCACTTGCTGTTCTGACATGTTCTGGCTATCACTTTGGTCTGACATGATGAACAAGCTGACTGCTGACCCTGTGAACAGTTTATAGATGAGGTAGAGTGGATGAGCATCACAAAATGCAGAGATTTTTGCAAAAGAATGATTCAAAAACTTAGTTTTAGTTTCCCACTGAAATCATCTCGGATCTACCGATTTTTAAACTCGGTGATACCGAAGCAGTTTTTGGAACCTAAACTAGTGAACTCGGTCGGACCGAGTCACAGTTCGGTGGCACCGAGACTGCTAGGGTTTCACAAAGTTCCAAAATCAGTCACACCGATAAGTAATTCTCGGTCAGACCGAGTTTCACTTGTGCAATGGCATAAGCCAAATCGGTGGGACCGAGTTTTTCAACTTGGTGGGTCTGAGATGGTTTCGGCGGAAACCTAACCCTAAAATTTTCGAATCAAACCTAATCTACGAGTTCATTGACTGGATAGAAGTTTATCAAACGTGGAAAGAATCAATATGATCACAATGTGCTAGGAATCGGATTGGGGACTAGCACAAAGATCGAGTCCATACCCTAGTTCGGCGGAGACTCGCTACAGCGGCAACGGCGGGGTAGAATTCTGTTGACGGCAACAGAGACCAGCGACTGGAGGCGGCTGGCGGCGAGGAGACGATCCGGAGACCACGTTGGCAGAGCAGGCTATCGCGCGGGCGAAGGGGTTCGGAGAAATTTCCAAATTTTTGCCCGTGACTATATATAGCCCGACCCTGTCGGTGTGACCGAGTGGAACAACTCGGTGGCACCGAGATGCAAAACTGTATACAGTTATTGCAACTCGATGTGACCGAATGGTTCAAATCAGTTGCACCGAGATCGAAAATTCAGATCAACTTAATGATCTCGGTAGGACCGAATGTAGGATATCGGTCAGACCAAGAATCACAAGGATCCGAAACTGGCAGCTTATCGCAATGCCGTCTTAAAAATGTTAGCTCGGTTCAAGGGGCTCAAATGTCGGGACCCCGATCCTAAGTCACACCGATCTAGCATGTAACACTTCATATCACTTTGTGACCTCACGTACGGTATTCCCATGGGTGCCACCTTACCTGGCCCGGGACCGTTTGCGCCTTTTGGCTCACGTATATGATAGTGTCGCTAGCATCCATATGACAGAGAACCCGGGCCGACATGACTAGTCGTGAACCCAAAGTGGCACTAACTTACAGGAACGGGCATACATGAATCAACCTCGAGCATGTCGGTCAACAGCGTATGAATCCGGGCTGTAGCACTGGGCTAATAGGACTCCGGGAACCCGGGCTGTAGCAGGTTAGGCAGGACTCCAGATGTCACCGCGTGACATTTCCCCGAAGGGACAGACACAGGGACGAAGTGAATCACATGCCGGCCAGTCAAGTGTTCCGGAGCAGTGGTGCTGGCTAGTAGGACTCCGGTGAACCGGGCTGTAGCAGACTACTATGGCACATGGAAGCACAAGACTACATTTCCCCATAAGAGAGGCTATCAAAGGTAAACAACTAGGTTGTCGGATCCCACACATAGCAATACACGTTACACGTATGCATAACATGCAAGTATGTGCTGTACATCATGGCATCACAACATAACTCAAACTCATATAGATAACGGCCCAGAAGAGCCACGTAGCATTCAATACAAACAGGGGTCTCATGACCCATCATTCAGAGCATACAAACAACGGAAGCATTACATGTCTGAGTACAGACAACTACAAAGGAAAAGACTAAGAAGCCTGACTAAACACGACCCTCCCGAGGGTACAATATCATAGCTGGGATACAAGCTACTCGTCGAAGCCACTAGTGTAACCAACTGCAAAACATAAATAGGCAAACGTGAGTACAAAGGTACTCAGCAAGTCTTACATCAGAGCTATCTACATATGCAACATTATCAACAAAGGGGGTGGTGGAGTTAACAGCAGCAAGCCAGCTTTGACTCAATGGCTAATCTATACTATGAGTATCAGAAACTTCTTTGAGGTGAGAAGACGCACACGAGTCCACATGTTCACCATATCAATACTCCACTATGGATCCGTTCCCGACTTCCTACGAGAAGGCCATCCACAACACTCACGCTTATCTTGCGTATTTTAGAGTATCCACTTCAGATTGTCTATGTACTACATAAGTCCTCCAAGTTTCCATATCCGAGGAAAACGGCTATTCGAATAGATAATATTGACCCTGCAGGGGTGTACTTCGTCACACACGCTCTCGCCACTTATAGCCCTGTACACGTCATGTACCTCGGCAACCTTCAAGCGGAAGCCGGGCAAGGGTGTCGGTCACGACCTGACTAACCACACAAGTCTCTCGTCCAGGTTTATCGCCTATTCGGGTTCCATCCGCAAGGAGATCCAGCCGGGGTGTCGCTCACGACCCCAAACAATGTGTGCAGGGTTCCCAAGCCCACCATCCGGGTGCCACTTGGTACACCGTGCCACGGTGCCTAGTCTGTCCCAAGCCCGTCCCGTCGAACACCACCTGGTAGACAAATAGCACTACCTACAAACGCTAGAAACTAGTTGCAACTCCTGGACAGAGATCAAGTGGATTAATAAGCCGAGAGGGGCCGGATAACCGGAACCCAATGTGTGGTAGTAACTGGACTTGGATAACATACACAGAACTCAGTGCTTAAGGACGGTTCCAATGAGACAACCCACCATGTACTCCTACATGGCCTCTCATCGCTACCTTTACCAAAACGTGTTCACACACACTTAGCCTTTACCGGTAGGACATGTTCACCACTCCGATTCATTCCCAATGAATCAGACCTGACACAACTCTAAGCATAGCTGGCATAAAGAAAAACAAGCATGGATGAGCAGGCACATCAAGGCTCAAGCAACTCCTACTCATGCTAGTGGGTTTCAACTATTTACTGTGGCAATGACAGGTCATGCAGAGGAATGGGTTTAGCTACCGCAGCAGAAAGTAGCAGTTTGAATCGTTGTTGTCCTAATGTAGTAAAAGGAGCAGGAGCGAGAGAGTGGGATTTATTGAGATGCTCAAGGGGGTTTGCTTGCCTGATAGATCCACGAAGAAGCACTGCTCCTCAAACAGGTACTCGGGACACCTTCTGGAGTAGAACCTATCGAGAGGGGATGGTGTCGACAATCAATAAACAACCATATGCAACAATATGATGCATGAAGATGACATTTCAAAGATGCTATGATTTTCCCTAATGCATCTAGCATCAATTTGGTTGAAGTCCATATGAACCAAGGGTTCATATGCTAACCCCAAATTAATTATATAACATGCCATTATTATGTTTACACTTATACAGCAAGTATAAGTTGGTTTTTCATGCATGTAACTGGCATAAATGGATTCCTTGCATTTTTCTGATAATTTTTCATATATAAATTATTTGATTTGGAGTTACGGTTGAATTACTATGATTTTTAGAAGTTTTAACTACTTTTTGGAATTTCTTGATTTAGATTAATACCAGAAAATGATATAATGCGTCAGCACAGCGTCATGCTTACGTCAGCAGGTCAAAGGCGGCTGACCAGGTCAAACCTGACGTGTGGGGTCCACACGTCAGTGTTTGTGGTTAATCCTAATTTAAAATAAACCTAAACTGGTTTAGTTAATGGGGTTGGGCCCACGCGTCAGTGACCCAATTAGCTAAACAGGGTTTAATTAGTTGTTAAACTAATCCTAACTAAAACTTAATAGGGCCGGGGCCCGCAGGTCAGTGAGAGAGAGGGGGAGGTCAACTGGGCTGTGGGGGTCAACCCACGCCGGTCAAAGGTCAGCGGTCGCCGGCGTTTAGCCGCCGACGAGTCCAGACGTGGTGGAGCGCGTCGGGATCGCGCTACAGACCACGGTTTGGAGCGTGGTTGGGTCCTATGGAGAGCTGGGGCTGAGCCGCGTGTGTGGGTGGTGGAGCTGGACCAAATGGTCGCCGGAATCGACGCCGACAACGAGGTTTGCGGCGGCCGTGGTTCGGCCATCGATGAAAACGGAGCTATGGAGCACTAGGGGAGGAGCTGGTGAGTGCATCGTGCTCCTAGGGGTGCGCTGAGCGCGCTGATGAGCTCGAACGCGGGTGGCAGCAGCTGTGGCCGCGGCGGTGCCATGGACGGCGGCATCGAGCTTCGGCCGAGGTGGAAATCACGGCTATAGGACGAACGCGTCGACCGGGAGAGGGGCGAGGGGGCGTACGAGCTCATAGCGGTTCCGCAGGGTTGATCGGTTGGCTCGGGGAGGGGCCGGAGCAAGCGAGGCGGCGATGGAGATCTCTGGCGTCGGGAGGTTGAAGACGACGGCGTGGAGGCGCTCGGGGGCGTCCGGCGCCGCGTGGCCTGGCGGAGAGGACTAGGGCGACGAGGCGGACCTCGTGGGCACGTCGGAGAGGCGATTGGAAGGCGGTGGTCGCGGTGGCACACGGCGGTGCTCTCCGATGCGCTCGGGACAGAGGGGTAGAGAGAGACAGAGGAGAGGAGAAGCACGGGGGAGAGTGAGAGGGGGTCGGGGTTTGCGTGGCGTCTCCGTAGAAGGCCAGGATGTCGACGGGGAGTGGCAAGCAGGAGCTGGCGAGGCGCGTGGCCAGCGCGCGGCGAGCACGCGCTCGTCCTTCTGTCCGGGGAGGAAGACGACAACGAGGTGCGGTGGTGGGTTGGGCCTAGCTGGGCCGGTCCTGTTGGGCCACCAGGTAAGGCCAGGTAAGCCTTTTCCTTCTTTTGTCTTCTTTTTCTATTTGTGACATTTGTTTTGTATCGAAAAGAAATGTTAAAACATTTCCATAAATGCTGAAAATATTTGTGGCATCTAGATATAATATTCCAGAGGCCCTCACCAATTCCCAACATTTTTGGAGCCATTAAAAATATTTATATAATTTAAACAGCTCCAAATCAAATATTTATGCATTGATTCAAAAATCCAAAATGAGTAGCAAAAATGTGCGTCACCTCTGGTTGTTGTTCCCAACATTATCCAAAGAGCATGAACATTTTTGAATAGCATTTTGGGTTCATTGAAAATCCATTTTAAAGTTGAACCTATTTGAATTTGCTTTGGTGCTAGGGTTTGAAACATCCCCATTTCAATTTCATTTGAAATATAACCATGATGCACAAAGCAAGCCTAGGACCATACCAGAACTAGGGATGTGACATCGAATTTCACCATGTGGCTCGGGAAAACAATCAGGCGGCGGATATCCTCGCCCGCATCGGCGCAAAACGCGACGCGGTCCCTCCCAACATATTTCTGGAAAGGCTCTTCAAGCCATCCGTAGCATGGGAAGGGGACACCGGTAACAACAGTCCAGACCCGACCAAAATACCCGATACCGAACTCTTTGACACAATCGGAGGCTCCGCCACCGAAATAACACATTCAGCCCACGAATTAATGGCCATTATTGCCCCGTGGACAGAACCATTCCTGGCCTACCTAACTAGACAGGAACTTCCGGAGGACCAAAATGAGGCACGCTGCATAGTGCGGTGATCCAAGGCCTACAGGGTCCATGAGGGAGAATTGTACAAAAAAAGCGCTACCGGAGTCCTTCAAAGGTGCATCTCCGAAGAGGAAGGGCGGAACCTTTTGGCAGAAATTCACGCCGAACTCGGCGGTCATCACGCAGCAGCCCGAGCTCTTGTAAGCAAGGCCTTCCGTACAGGATTCTATTGGCCAACGGCACGGGCAGATGCACATGACTTGGTCCAACGTTGCGCCGGTTGCCAGCTCTTTGCAAATCAAAGCCACATGCCACCCACCGCCCTCCAAACAATTCCCATTACATGGCCCTTCGTGGTCTGGGGGCTTGACATGGTTGGACCCCTTAAAGGGGGAATCCAAAAGAAAAAAAATACTTATTGGTCATGGTGGATAAATTCACCAAATGGATAGAGGCTAAACCGGTTAAAACAGCCGAATCCGGACCGGTGATAGATTTCATATCCGGGGTTGTACACCATTATGGCGTCCCCCCACAGCATCATCACTGATAAAGGCACGAACTTCACGGTCGACGAGGTAAAACTCTGGTGCAGCAAAATGGGCATCAAGCTCGATTATGCTTCAGTCTATCACCCACAAACCAATGGTCAAGTCGAACAAGCAAATGGTCTTATAATGAGCGGCATTAAACCTAGATTAGTGTGCTCCTTAACAGAGTCTAACACGTACTGGGTAGAGGAGCTCGACTCCGTACTCTAGGGCTGCGGACCACGCCGAATCGTAGTACCGGATATACACAGTTTTTATGGTGTACGGCGCAGAGGCAGTCCTGCCCTGTGACATAATTCATGACTCACCTCGAGTGCGCATGTACGAAGAAAGAGAAGCCGAGCTCGATCGACAGGACATTTTGGACACCTTGGAGGAAGAGCGCGACGTAGCCAAAGCCCGTTCCGCATTTTACCAGCAATAGGCTCACAGATACCAAAGCAGAGAAGTACGGGCCAAAACTTATAACGTTGGCGAACTAGTTCTACAACTGCCGGATAAGAAAAAGAACAAGCTCGAGCTCAAATGGGAAGGTCCCTTCATTATTGACCAAGTTCTGACCGGTGGAGCGTACCGACTGCGGGATGCATCGACTAGTCGACTCGAGCCGAACCCATGGAACGCAGCCAGGCTTCGAAGATTCTACGCCTAGCACCGGACTCTATGTTAGTCCCCTCCCTTTGTCCATTTTCTGCATATGCATCATCTGTCTTGTTTCCCTTTCTTTCTTTTATTTCTCTAGGCCTTCAAGGGTCACCTTGTGCCTGACTCATACATTACAGATGCGCTAGCCGCACTCTTCATACCTGTGGGCTTCTTTCACAGAAGTTTAAATTATTTACCTGGGCCTCACGCCCAATACATGTGTTATACTTCTGCATGTACCTTTTTTCACCATTATATGCATCGATATGACTTAAGTTTTGGCCAAGCTGGGTTGCCTGGCTCTTGTATTTATGCCCTACGTTCCCATTAATTCGGCTAGGGCATAAGGGGAGCACCTCTGTGATCGTTACCGCCGGGTCATTCGGACGTGTACCTCATACTGGGTGAAGCCGAAAGCTAGCGTTCTTAAGGAATATTCGGTCGGTGAACAAAAGATGACTTTTATTTATTATCCATATCTGCCCCTAGATGTTTTTTTTGCGCTTCTTGTCGCAGTCCGGACATGCACTTTAGGGCATGCTTACCCAGGGAAAGGAACCCTTAACGGGACTATTCTCCCGGGAAGATGTTTCTTAATACCCATTTAATATAACATAACTAGTTGGGCACTTGTCTGATAAAGCACTAATGACCCCTACGCCTGGTCTCCACGCATGCCCCGGTTCTTACATAACCGAGAGGGTATTCGGATACACTCCAGACTGTCGGGTCCCGAGGTTGAAGCGAAAAGGTCCGCCACGACAAACGATCTACAATCCGGCTAGAAGGCATTATACATGTCACTTCAAAATTACATAGTCAATTTGACTGGTTGAATTCCTCTTCAATACCATCCAATAGGTTGTCTAGTCTACAGTCCTGTTAGGAATACTTTGCGGCCAATTCTACTTGGCCGTACACTAAGCTCACAGGGATCTCCTTCCCATCGGCCCCCTCAGGTCCGACTTCGGCCATGTGGTTCGGGTCAGCCTTCCTGTACCGTGTCTTCACCATTGCCCAGGCTTCCCTGGAGCCCTGACGGCAGGCCGATATCTTCCATAATCGGAAGCGCCGCGCTCCCTTTAGCTTTTCTACAAGCTCTCCAAGGCCTTCGGGTATGGAGACAGATGGCCACAAGGCCTGGGCGAGGCCTTGCATCACCTGCCGAACTTGTTCGTGCAGCTGTGAGAGCTCAGGAAGAAGGTCACCTGTTGAATCGAGCATTTCCTCGGTAGGATGACCTGTTAGCATACCTACAGAAATAACTCTATCAGCCAGCTTCCTCTCCGAACTCTTTTTCAAAGTTCGTTCAAGCACTTACTAAATATGCCGCGTCGAAGCCGCCAATTTTCCTTAATAGAGTCCGACAGTTGGGCACGAACATCTTGTAGTTCCACGCCCAGCTTGGTGTTAGCATCTTGGAGATCATTTTTCTCCTGCCTCACCCTCGTAAGCATGTTCTCACCGGCCTTCAACTGGCGTTGGAGCTATTGCTTATCCGGATTAACTCCAGTGTTATCTGCAATTTTATCGTCAGATCTGCATACACGCCGCATTCTATATGATACTTATCATTTGAAGGATATGTTACCAGAGGGGGTCTCTTTGGGCTCCCCTGCTGTGGTCAGTGCGGCCTGAAGTTGGGCTTTGCACTCTTCCAGCTCCTGGGATAGTTGAGTATTCTTTTCTATAAGAACCTGCATAACAAATGATCCTTAAATCAGTTATCCTAACTGTTTCACGTCTTAGGGGCTACTGATATATATAATCACCAAATTTTCTCACCCGTATATCTTTTACATACTGCTCCGTGGCTCTGGCTAGACCATTTTGAGCGGCACAGAGGTGCGCATCTCCCGAGTTGAAGGCATCCAATGCCTCTTGGGAGAAACAAGCGTCACGAAGAATAGTCCGGCGACGCCTGTGGTTCATGGCACTTTCCACCTTGGAATGGGTGGCGGACAGTTTATCCAAATCCTCTGTCGGAGGAGCACCCGACGCACGCCTCGTATTCGTTCCCGCCTCCGAATCCGTCCTTGGAGCCTGGCTTGTGGAGGCGCGATTGGTAGCCTCTCCGGGTATAGTCCGGCGAGCGCTCTTTTTCCTGAAAAGAAGGCATGGGCGTTAATATGCCTCTGAGAATAATGTCTTGCAATAAAGATGGCGCGCCGTACCGCTGCGCCGGTGTCTCAATCCGGACTGTGGGTCTTTTCAGCCTGCCTGGCCTCGCGGCCCCTTGTTGGCCAGTCGCCGCAGGCTCGGCCTTCTGCCTCGAGGACCTCCCCTGCAAAACACGACTGTTATACGGCGATCAAAAACTCGCAAGGACGGATCCCTTTTTGAAGTGCTAGGACTTCAGTCTCAGTCACCTATGAGGCTGGAACTAGCCCAGGGTAATCGGCTGTAATGGCCACCAAAGCATTATCATTGCTCGATTGGTAAAACACCCCATCGATCAGCTCCACAGATATGTCCGGATCCTCTTGGGAGGCCGGGTCGAGGGACCGTCCAGGGTCCTCGGGTTGTGGAGGGGGTTGTTTATCTCCCTTACAGCCTGGCGCAGTTCCTGCGTAGAAATCACTAGACTGAGTACTTAACTGCGGAAATATGAAACGGATGGGCGAGAAAAAGTCTCCGCTTACCCAGCTCAGAGGATTGTACATAGAAAATCCGCCCTGTGGGTTGACACGAAGGAATTCCTCCTCTTCTCCCTTGTACAAAATGGATAAGATCTTTATTAGATCAGCAACCGATCCCGGCCCTTTACGGCCGTAGCGGGTGGCGTCATCCTCCCCGTTGAAATCCCACATGGGGTGGCCTCTATACTGAAGTGGCTGCACCCCCGCATGATACATATGGCCATGACCTCGATCATGGTCAATCTGGATTGAGCTAAAAAACTTATCCGACTCATCAGGTAAAGAACGTCCCTATCGTCTTCCTCCAGGGAGCTCCGTGGACGCCAGCTCCGGCGCTTCTTCAAAGGGGCGTTGTCGAACTCAGGAATGCCGATCCGAATAGGATCCAGGAGGGGGGCGTCTTCTATATAAAACCATTCTGAAGGCTAGTCTTCGGACGTCTTCTTTGGGGTTCCGAACAGGTATCCGGTCCCGGCAATATGCCACACTTCGGCTCCGCCCACTTGATATATTGACCCCTTCTGAGAACGGGGCACAAGGCAGAACAACTTCTTCCACAGAGCGAAATGAGCCTCACAGCCCAAGAATAACTCGCAAAGGGCTACGAATCCCGTGATATGCAGCATGGAGGCAGGCATAAGATTGTGCAACTGGAGGCCATAGAACTCCAGGAGCCCCTGGAGAAACGGATGAATTGGGAATCCGAGCCCTCTTACCAAATAAGGGACAAGGCATACCCGCTCTCCCTTGGAGGGATTGGGAAGGCTCTCCGCTTGCTCTCCGCCATTATAGGTGGCGATCCTGGCTCGAACCGGGACCATGTACGCTGGGGGAAGAAATCCCTTGGTCTGAAGCATCACTAATTTGCTGTGCGGGACGGAACATCTCTCCCAATCTCCAGGCTTGGAACTAGGGGAGCGAGAGGAGGAGCTGCGTCGACCGGCCATGATGGAATGGATCTTTGCCAGGTGCGCTCCGATGAAGGCTCGCCAAGGGAGGATGGTGTGATTTGGATTTGAATCCTCATCTTTTTAATAGGCGGCTCATTCACACAGCTAGGGGGGTAAATGTGAAAACACCCTGGCTCTTCACATTCGCCCGACACATGAAAAGTGGCCATTATTGGGCGTGGAAGCCAAGGAGTGCAACATTCACAAGAGACCGGACACTATTTCGACAGGTACACAGAATTTGGAGAGGAACCCGCCTTGCAATGCCGAAGACAATACTGCGCGCCGGACTCATCGTCATTGAAGCCTGGTTCAGGGGCTACTGAGGGAGTCCCGGATTAGGGGGTCTCTAGACAGCCGGACTATCTCCATTGGCTGGACTATTAGACTATGAAGATACAAGATTGAAGACTTCGTCTCATGTCCGGATGGGACTCTACTTGGCGTGGAAGGCAAGCTAGGAAATACGGATATGGATATCTCCTCCTTTGTAACCGACCTTGTGTAACCCTAACCCTCTCCGGTGTCTATATAAACTGAAGGGTTTTAGTCCGTATGACAACAATCACAACATACAGTCATACCATAGGCTAGCTTCTAGGGTTTAGCCTCTCTGATCTCGTGGTAGATCTACTCTTGTACTACCCATATCATCAATATCAATCAAGCAGGACATAGGGTTTTACCTCCATCAAGAGGGCCCGAACCTGGGTAAAACATCATGTCCCCTGCCTCCTGTTACCATCCGGCCTAGACGCACAGTTCGGGACCCCCTACCTGAGATCCGCCGGTTTTGACACCGACAGGCGGCATGATAACCAAGTGGTAGGTATCGCAGCATAGGCATAGCAAAAGAGCGAGCAACTAGCAAGCAAAGATAGAAGTGATTTCGAGGGTATGGTCATCTTGCCTGAAATCCCGCAAGGAAGAAGAACGAGTCCATGAAGAAGACAAACGGACGTAGTCGAACGGGTCCTCACAAATGCGATGTTATCGGGACCAACCCGAAGAAGCAACACCGAAAAGAAGCACACAACATAGTAAACAACCAACATATGAACATGGCATGATATGCGGGATGCGGTATGTGATGCATATGCATGATTTGGAAAAGAATGATTGAACCTGGCCGCAACATGGAAAACCAAGAGTGCCACTGGAAAGAGGAGTTGATTTTGGTCGAAATCGATATAAAGATCACCGGAATCGGATGCACGGTTTGGAAATGACAAGCGAAACAAATATGGCACTGGTCTGCGATAAACAGAAAGTAGCCTTCTAAATGCATCAAGACAAATAAGCTACTGCACTCAAACATGGCAACAAAATACATGGCAGGGATCCACTCAAGATGCTTGACAAAATATGAACACTGAGCTATGGCTAATTCATTCATTAACAGGTTCAAACAAGCATGGCAAAAGAGCAAAAGATAACAGGTTCCAGACTTAGTGAAATTAACAACATGTCAGGAATTTATCATCAGGAAGCAATGTTTAGAGCACGATAACTACATCCTACAGGAACATATCATAGCAAAGCAAGGCATGGAATGAAGCTACTCTAAGCATATACCAAAAGTCCCTTAGTGACCATGAGCCAAAAGGGATCAGAAAATACAATTGCAAGCATGTGAACATAGCAAAAACATAAACAGATTCAGACTTGGTGAAAAACTGGAGCATGGCAAAACAGATTAACAAGTAGGCATGTTTACGAGCTCGATGCACTCACTACAAGGCATGGCATGATAATCTAAGCATACACCTATCAATAAGACATGACAAAGAAGCTAGACATGGCAAGAACAACAACATAACATGCATGGATCAACAACAACAAGCTCGGCAAAATCGCTAAACATGTTAACAATCTGCCAGGAACATATTATAGCAAAAGTAGAGCTCGATTGACTCAAGCTAGGGTGCTCCATAAATGCAAAAAAGACATGGATGGATAGAGCACCACAATATCTACAAAACATCCTTAATGATCATGCTCAAAAGAGGCACGGATCACTACGAAACAACATGAACATATGGCATAAAAACAAAAACAGGACAAGGACTTAGTGAAATTCTATGTCCCTGAAATCAGCATCATTGAGTAGGCTACTTTGCATGCTTGTGCTAGTCACCACAAAGATCACAAAGATACATGGCATGCACCCCTGTAAAGATGGCATGGCAATTTACAAAACTCATGTATAGCTCGGGATCATAGCATGCACACATTAATTATGGCAAAAATGACAAAAGGCCATTTGCTGAAACAGATCTGACATAATCCTCACATAGCCCTTTTCCAGCAGCATTTAGGGCATTAAGATGAGCTCAAATGAAAATGATGCAATGAGATGAAATGATGTACTCGTCGAGACAAACATTTTGATATGCTACACGCACGAACCGGAGCTATGATGAGGAAGTAATGATGCGTTGAAATATGCCAAAAGATTAGGGTTCGGAAGGAAAAGTCAACCGGGGAAATTCCAGATCTGAGATCCAGGGCACGCTTCCCGAGGTGGTGGCGGATCTCCTGTACACCGGAGGTGAAGACGACGGCGACCGGAGATGGCGGAGCTCGCCGGAGCTCCGGGACGGCGGGGTGGAGGCGGCACGGTGAGGCGGAGTTCGCCGGCGGCGAGGTGGCATGGAGCTCCTCCAGGACGGCCGGGTGGCAGGGCGCGATGGCCGGCAATGGCGCGCGGCGGCGGCGACCTGGGGCGAGCAGGGCGACGTGGTGGAGGTCGCCGGCGGCGAGGCGCGGGGTCGCCGGCGGGAAGAGTCGAGGCGGCGCGGGCGAGGTGCGGCGCTCGGGCGGCAGATCAGGCGGCCGCGCGGGCCTCAGCGGGCCGCGCCTGGGCCTGGCGGGCCACGGCGGTGGGGAGAAGGTAGGAGG
>NC_041388.1:613046146-613093265 GCF_002162155.2 Triticum dicoccoides | reverse complement strand
GGGAATTAGGGTTTGATCTGCGCGGAAATTTCGGAGGAGAGCACATATTTATAGGTAGAGGGAACTAGGAGAGTCCAAATGAGGTGCGGTTTTCGGCCATGCGATCGTGATCGAACGACCGAGAGGATGGAGGGGGTTTAGGTGGGTTTTGGGCCACTTTGGAGGGGTGTTGCGCTGCAACACACACGAGGCCTTTTCGGTCCCTCGGTTAACCGTTGGAGTATCAAACGATGTCCAAATGGTACGAAACTTGATAGACGGTCTACCGGTAGTAAACCAAGGCCGCATGACAAGTCTCGGTCCAATCCGAAAACGTTTAACACCCGCACACGAAAAGAGGTAGAAAGGGACACCGGAGGACATAGGAGCGCCAGATTGCAAAACGGACAACGGGGAAAATGCTCGGATGCATGAGGCGAACATGTATGCAAATGAAATGCACATGATGACATGATATGAAATGCATGACACACAAGCAATGACAAGGAAACAACAGTGAATAACTGGAAGACACCTGGCACATCGGTCTCGGGGCGTTACAACACTCCACCACTACGAGAGGATCTCGTCCCGAGATCTAGAATGGCACCGGAGGGAAAACGGAAGAGAAAGAGAAGAGGTAAGGCTAAGTTGCTCCTTTGACAAATGAGTGAAACCAAAGAACCTTGAAATGGTTGAACAAATTTGAAAGAAAGAATACAATGAAGATGAACAGAGATGAAAACCTCCGTTAGAAAAGAGGAATAAGGAACATCACGAGAACCCTGTAGGTTTGAAGGCATGAGAAAAGGGTTGCAATGGACAAGAAGTATGGCCAAGCACTCCGGTAGAAATGAGATGCCAGGCTTGATAAGGCGAAAAGAGCTTGAGCAAAAGGGCACAACACTCCGGTTAAATGGATAGGCATGAAAAGAACATGATCTTTTGACAAAACGAAATGATGGGTGAAAAGAACAACATCGCAATGCCTCCGGAACAAACGAATAGAAGATAGATAATTGAAATAGGAGAATGGAGAAGAATATGCCAACTTCTGCCACAAAAGAGCTTGAAAAGGCATCTTTAGGAGGAGGGTCGAACGGAGTTGTTGGAACACCAACAACGGAAGGACAAGCTTGAAGTGGGCTTATAGAAGGCATATCAACATTATGAGGTGACAACTTGCCACTCACGGAAAAGATTGGATTGATATGAACAAGAAGACGAGAAACTTATTCACCGGAAGGATAAAAGAAGAACTTGGGTCATTTATAAGCACCATAAATAGCAACAATCCTTAGGGAAGGCTTTATGTGAAACATGACACAAGATAACTCCAACGAAGAGGTTGATGGATTTAAAATACCTCATCCTTAACGACATGTGAATCATGCAACATGAAACTCAAATTATCAAGAATGACATAATACCACCTCCAATGATACGGAAGAAGGAATTGCACTCCGGATTGCATGATGAAGAATGATTGAACTCCTCTGAAAAGAATCTTGATGATCACTTCGAGAAGGAATTAAATCCTTGATGAACCATCATGTAGAACCTTCATGAAGAACTCCGTAAACAAAAAGGAAAGATCAATCAAAAAGAAAGATGAAAAGAGTAGGGTTGAAGCCTTGCAATGATTAGATGAAGCTTTGCGACGCGATAAAGTGGTGACTTGGAATTCCGGAAAAAAGAAAAGATAAAGCATCTCGAACTGAGAATGTGATATGATGAACCACTCCAGAAAAAGAAATTGAATAAACTCAATGAAACAAGAATAAGAATTACATTATGCTTATCCTTCACCAATTAAATTGATGACAACCAATGGATTTGTCATATTACTTATTCTCGTAGAAAAGATTAAGAGAGATATAACATAAACTTGAGAATGTCTTCCGCGAACCACCGGTAGGATGAAATAACGAATGAATTAATATGATAACCATGGAAGAGAATCTTGAACGAACCACCGTAAGAATTTGAAATGGAAGTAGCAAAGCACAATTCGTCAGAAAGAATTAGAAGATGAGACGAAGATACTTGAGTGAATTTAGATCCATGAGAACGAAGAGATCACGAGCTGATTAGAGAAAAACCTGAACGATGCACCGGTAAGATTTGTAGAACGAGAGCTGAAAGTTGAGAATGAATAACCCAAAATGATTGCCTTCGGACAATCGAACTGAAAAGACTCATGAATTGCTCCGGATAGGTGAAAAGAATTCTCACAGTCGAAAATAATTATGAGAGGATGGCAACAAGTTAGAATCACGAATCTTCGAGAGAATGGATATGATTGAAGAGAAACTGTTCTTCGGTCTTCAAATCCGAGAATGACGACGAGAACACCACCATGAATTTTTGATACACTCCGGAATGATTAAAAGAGGAGAGGTTGAGCCAAAGATGAAAAGAATTTGAAAGCGATATTGGAGAAGGCAATTGACTGATGATAATTCATTCTTACGTCAAACTTTGAAAGATTTAAGAATAGCTCCGGGAAAATTAGAAGAGTCAGGTAAGATCCTGGGAAAAGACCTGTGGGTTAGGGCCCACTCAAAGAAACACCGTTGAATGATTTTGAAGAGCGATCTGCATCGGTTGAACTAAAATGACTTGAAAGAGATAACATCCTCGAAAAGTGCTTGAATGGATCTTGAATGACAAGACGAGCCTTCTGAGATATCTTGAGCACTCCGGAATAATTGAATAGCGAGAAGTGGATGATTCAGGGGTGCACCGACATGGAAAAAGCATTAGACGCGAGGAAAAGGAATATACTCAACACTGAAAACTTGAATTGAATCCACCGGAGGAGGAAAAAACGAAGAATGACGAATGAGTAGAGCATCTTCAAGAGAACCACCGTGTAAGAACGTTGATTGAAAAGAGTGGAGAGACTTCACATCCATAAAATGGATAACGAATTAAGAAAACCGAGTCCTTGAAGAAAAACAAGGGAGGGAGGGTGGGAAAACAAAGTCAACTTGGAATGGATGAAACGAACACCGTTGCAAAGAACTGAGAATTGATCTCGCGACTATCGAAAATGAACGGATCCACTTGACGAGAAGCACACCGGTTCAGAAGAAATTGAGATGGCAAGCTCGAAGATCAAGAAGGATTGCATTCACATAGGAGTATGAGAATACCGCTTAGGAAAGGTATGGAATCAACTCTTGACTTCGAAGCAACTCGAATACCACGACTCAAAAGCAAAACAAAGGATTGGCTTGCAAAATGAGCCGGAACAAACATTTGATAGAGATTTCGTCCGAAGTTTTCGTGGTGGGGCCTACACGGGCTCGATCGTACATCACCATCATGTACAAGGCAGTGCACATGACATATGAAGGGTCCCCGAGTCGGCGTAGCCAATGACTCTTAAGACACAACGGGACCACTGTAAAACCAACCGTGGATAGGTGGACCACTAGACGTCGAACCCCAATTTCATATCATACATCTGTCGGAAAGATATCCTAAGAGCTACTTGAATTCCCACTTATAAACTCCCGAAACTTTCCGGTTATGCAATCAGGTGTTGGGGATACAGGGGAAGCATAATATCTCACCCGAAACTAGCAAATCCTACATCCAGCTGTATCCATCCTTCAACACATAACCAAGAAACCTTCGGAAATCGTTTACCTCAACCTTCGAAAAGCATCCGTTATACAAGTTATGGCAATACTCCCGAACTCCCGCCCCAGTACTGGGTGGCGTTGAGGATTTCTCACCAACAACTGCATAAAAGAGATTTTCGATGTCGGCGAACTCAGGTATTCCAGAACTGCAACGATAAAATTGTGACGACAACACCTTAGAGCTCAATTCCCCGGGACACTGCCACAACCCCTAAATGTCAGGAGGCACCAAGAACAATGTTCTCGTCACAAAACCATCGGAATGATTCCAAGATACCCGCGTGATCCTAAATTTTTTTAGTGAAATTTGAGAAGAGAAGAGTCAAAACTCTACGTTGGGATGCCTCACCAGAGCGACGAAGGGACTGAGGAGTAAAAAGAAGTCCTAACTCTCCGATATATATAATCCTATAAGACTCAAAATATTTTTCTAGACTCAACAACGCCAACGATTCGATCAAGCAGGGGGGCTCCTAAGGTCGGGGAAGGCTCCGATTACCAACTTGTAAGGCCCTCGATGCAGCTATATCTCCCACGTGTCGAAGCACGACTTAGAGGCATAACCGCATTGAAAGCAATGTCGTAAGTGAGGTAATCTTCACAACAACCCATGTAATAAATAAGGGAAAGAGATACATAGCTGGCTTACAATCGCCACTTCTCACAATATACATGAATAAAGCATTACATCATCCAGATACAATCAAGGTCTGACTACGGAACCAAAATAAAAGAAGACTACCCCAAATGCTACACAGATCCCCGATCGTCCCAACTGGGCTCCACTACTGATCAACTGGAAATGGAACAACATAAAGAACACTATCTTCATCGAGCTCCGCCTTGAGCTCGGTTACGTCACCTGCATGGTTTCATCGGCACCTGCAAACTGGTTTTGGAAGTATCTGTGAGTCACGGGGACTCAGCAATCTCACACCCTCACGATCAAGACTATTTAAGCTTATAGGAAGGGTAAAAGGTATGCGGTGGAGCTGCAGCAAGCGGCTAGCATATATGGTGGCTAACATATGCAAAAGAGAGCGAGAAGAGAAGGCGAAAGCACGGCCGAACAACTATAATCAAGAAGTGATCCTAGAACAACCTACGTCAAGCATTACTCCAACACTGTGTTCACTTCCCGGACCCCGCCAAGAAGAGACCATCACGGTAACACATGCGGTTGATGTATTTTAATTAGGATAAACTTCAGGTTTACTACATCAGGATATTAACAAATTCCCATTTGCCCATAACCGCGGGCACATCTTTCGAAAGTTAAATCCCTGCAGGGGTGTCCCAACTTAGCCCATCACAAGCTCTCACGGTCAACGAAGGATATTCCTTCTCCCAAGACAATTCGATCAGACTCGGCATCCCGGTTACAAGACATCCTCGACAATGGTAAAACAAGTCCAGCAACACCGCCCGAATGTGCTGACAAATCCCGATAGGAGCTGCACATATCTCGTTCTCAGGGCAAACTCAGATGAGCACTCCATACAACTAAAACCAAACCTCGAGTTTCCCCGAGGGGGCGCTGCACAGGGCTCTAGTTTGGACCAACACTCAGAGGAGCACTGGCCCAGGGGGGGTTAAAATAATGATGACCCTTGGGAGCGCGACTCCCAAGGGAAAAGAGGCTAGGTGGCGAATGGTAAAACCAAGGTTGGGCATTGCTGGAGGAGTTTTATTCAAGGCAAACTATCTAGGGGTTCCCATTATAACCCAACCGTGTAAGGAACGCAAAATCCGGGAACATAACACCGATATGACGGAAACTAGGGCGGCAAGAGTGGAACAAAACACCAGGCATAAGGCCGAGCCTTCCACCCTTTACCAAGTATATAGATGCATTAATTAAATAAGTGATATTGTGATATCCCAATAGTAATTTCCATGTTCCAACAAGGAACAAACACCAATCCTCACCTGCAACTAACAACGCTATAAGAGGGGCTGAGCAAAGCGGTAACATAGCGAAACAACGGTTTGCTAGGACAAGGTGGGTTAGAGGCTTGGCTTAACAATATGGGCGGCATGATAAGCAAGTGGTAGGTATCACAGCATACGCATAGCAAAAGAGTGAGCAACTAGCAAACAAAGATAGAAGTGATTTCGAGGGTATGGTCATCTTGCCTGAAATCCCGCAAGGAAGAAGAACGAATCCATGAAGAAGACAAACGGACGTAGTCGAACGGGTCCTCACGAACGCAACATTATCGGAACCAACCCGAAGAAGCAACACCGGAAAGAAGCACACAACATAGTAAACAACCAACATATGAACATGGCATGATATGCGGGATGCGGTATGTGATGCATATGCATGATTTGGAAAGGAATGATTGAACCTGGCCTCAACTTGGAAAACAAAGAGTGCCACTGGAAAGAGGAGTTGATTTCGGTCGAAATCGATATAAAGATCACCGGAATCGGATGCACGGTTTGGAAATGACAAGCGAAACAAATATGGCACCGGTCTGTGATAAACAACAAGTAGCCTTCTAAATGCATCAAGATAAATAAGCTACTGCACTCAAACATGGCAACAAAATACATGGCAGGGATCCACTCAAGATGCTTGACAAAAGATGAACACTGAGCTACGGCTAATTCACTCATTAACAGGTTCAAACAAGCATGGCAAAAGAGCAAAAGATAACAGGTTCCAGACTTAGTGAAATTAACATGTCCGGAATTTATCATCAGGAAGCAATGTTTAGAGCACGATAACTACATGCTACAGGAACATATCATGGCAAAGCAAGGCATGGAATGAAGCTACTCTAAGCATATACCAAAAGTCCCTTAGTGACCATGAGCCAAAAGGGATCAGAAAATACAATTGCAAGCATGTGAACATAGCAAAAACATAAACAGATTCAGACTTGGTGAAAAACTGGAGCATGGCAAAACAGATTAACAAGTAGGCATGTTTACGAGCTCGATGCACTCACTACAAGGCATGGCATGATAATCTAAGTATACACCCATCAATAAGACATGGCATAGAAGCTAGACATGGCAAGAACAACAACATAGCATGCACGGATCAACAACAACAAGCTCGACAAAATCGCTAAACATGTTAACAATCTGCCAGGAACATATTATAGCAAAAGTAGAGCTCGATTGACTCAAGCTAGGGTGCTCCATAAATGCAAACAAAGACATGGATGGATAGAGCACCACAATACCTACAAAACATCCTTACTGATCATGCTCAAAAAAGGCACAAATCACTACGAAACAACATGAACATATGGCATAAAAACAAAAACAGGACAAGGACTTAGTGAAATTCTAGGTCCCGGAAATCAGCATCATCGAGTAGGCTACTTTGCATGCTTGTGCTAGTCACCACAAAGATCACAAAAATACATGGCATACACCCCTGTAAAGATGGCATGGCAATTTACAAAACTCATGTAGAGCTCAGGATCATAGCATGCACACATTAATCATGGAAAAATGACAAAAGGCCATTTGCTGAAACAGATCTGACATAATCCTCACATAGCCCTCTTCCAACAGCATTTCGGGCATCAAGATGAGCTCAAATGAGAATGATGCAACGAGATGAAATGATGTACTCGTCGAGATGAACATTTCGATATGCTATACGCACGAATCGAAGCTACGATGAGGAAGTTATGATGCGCTGAAATATGCCAAAAGATTAGGTTTCGGAGGGAAAAGTCAACCGGGGACATTCCAGATCTGAGATCCAGGGCACACTTCCCAAGGCGGCGGCGGATCTCCTGTACACCGGAGTTGAAGACGACGGCGGCCGGAGATGGCGGAGCTCGCCGGAGCTCCAGGACAGCGGGGTGGAGGCGGCACGGCGAGGCGGAGTTCGCCGGCAGCAAGGCGGCGTGGAGCTCCTCCGGGATGGCCGGGTTGCAGGGCGCGACGGTCGGCAATGGCGCGCGACGACGGCGACCTGGGGTGAGCGGGGCGGCGTGGTGGAGGTCGCCGGCGCCGAGGCACGGGGTCGCCGGCGGGAGAGCTCCGGCGGGAAGAGTCGAGGCGGCGCGGGCGAGTAGCGGCGCTCAGGCGGCGGATCGGGTGGCCGCGCGGGCCTCGGTGGGCCGTGGCGTCGGGGAGGAGGCAGGAGGCCAGGTGGCGCTCTCCAGTTGGACGCGGACGCGGAGGCTGATGACGTGTTGCCCCGGGATTGGTCCGGACGACGTGGCTGAGGCGGCGGACATGTCCGGCGCAGCGCGGGATGAAATGTCCGGCGGCACGAGGGGAAAATTAGGGTTTGATCTGCGCGGAAATTTCGGAGGAGAGCACATATTTATAGGTAGAGGGAGCTAGGAGAGTCCAAATGAGGTGCGATTTTCGGCCACGCGATCGTGATCGAACGACCGAGAGGATGGAACACACACGAGTCCTTTTCGGTCCCTCGGTTAACCGTTGGAGTATCAAACGAAGTCCAAATGGTACGAAACTTGACAAGCGGTCTACCAGTAGTAAACCAAGGCCGCATGACAAGTCTCGGTCCAATCCAAAAACGTTTAACACCCGCACACAAAAAGAGGTACAAATGGACACCGGAGGACATAGGAGCGCCGGATTGCAAAACGGACAACGGGGAAAATGCTCGGATGCATGAGGCGAACATGTATGCAAATGAAATGCACATGATGACATGATATGAAATGCATGACACGCAAGCAATGACAAGGCAACAACAGTGAATAACTGGAAGACACCTGGCACATCGGTCTCGGGGCGTTACACATGAGTATGCTAATTGAAGGGCCGAAACAACTAGGGAACGACATCAATCTGTATCTGGGGCTGCTGAAAGAGGAGCTAGACACGCTGTGGAAAACGCCAGCCAATACATAATGCCACAGAGAAAGAATATTTCCCTATGAGAGCCGCACTGCTCACGACGATGCACGACTATCTCGGTTACGGATATGTCGCGGGGCAGGTGGTCCATGGATTTTCTGGATGCGTCAGGTGCATGGATGACACAATGTATCGCCAGCTAGATAGAGATCCCAGGTCTTCGAAAACCGTGTTCATGGGACATCGAAGGTGGCTTAGCGACGATGACTCATGGAGAAAATGCAAGGATCTGTTCGATGGTGAAACCGAACCCCGAAGACGCCCGCGTACGAGGAGCGGCGAGGAAATAGATGAGCTGTTGAAAAATTGGAAAGATTGCCCACTGTCGGGAAAGAAGCAAAAGGCGCCATAGCCGGGAAAGAAGCGAAAGGCGCCAGAGCCGCTGCTGAAGGTATGGAAAACGAGGTCTGTTTTCTGGGACTTGCCGTACTGGAAGATCCTCCGTGTGCCTCACAGCCTTGATGTCATGCATATCACGAAGAACGTGTGCGAGAGTCTGATTTGTACCCTGCTCAACATGCCAGAGAGGACCAAACATGGGATGAAAGCAAGGGTAGACTTGAAATCAATGGGCATTAGGGAGGAGCTTCACGCTAATGATGATGATGATGAGGCGAAGCAGGACACAGAAAGTTGTCGCAAAGGCAAAAAGGCCAAGAAGATCGGAAATGACTACCCTCCCGCGTGCTTCACTCTAAGTCAGGAGGAGATCGAGCAGTTTTTCACCTGCCTCGTAGGAGTAAAACTTCCAAACAGTTACGCGGGGAAGATAAGCAGATACATAGACTCAGCGAAGCAAAAGTTTAGCGGGATGAAGTCTCATGACTGTCACATGCTGACGCAGATACTTCTAGTTGCAATCCATGGGATCACGGACGCGCATGTCCGTGAAACACTATTTGTCCTATGCAACTTTTTCGATGTCATCTCTCGGAAGTCGGTTGGCGTGAGGCAACTCAGAAGGCTAAAGGAAGAGATCGTGGTGATACCATGCGAGCTTGAGATGTACTTCCCGCCCGCATTCTTCGATGTTATGGTGCATCTGCTGGTCCATATCTTGGAGGATATCATCCAACTCGGGCCGATGTTCCTGCACAACATGATGCCATTCGAAAGGATGAATGGTGTCATCAAAGAATATGTTTGCAACATGTCACGTCCAGAGGGAAGCATAGCCAGGGGTTTTCTGACCGAAGAGTGCATCTCCTACTGCACGAATTATCTAGGCATCGAGAACCCCGTTGGTGTGCCCGTCAACAGGCACCTCGGCAGGCTCGCTGGATGGGGTCACCGCGATGGTCGCCGCAAAATGCATGTCGACTTCGAGGGTCGACTCGCCGATTTTGAAAGAGCAAACTGATAACCCACAAGTATAGGGGATCGCAACAGTTTTCGATAAGTAAGAGTGTCGAACCCAATGAGGAGCTTGTAGGATCGAAAGTATGTCTAGAGGGGGGGTGATTAGACTACTTGACCAAATAAAAATCTAGCCTTTTCCCAATTTTAGTTCTTGACAGATTTTACCTATCTTAGCACAAGTCAAGCAATCTCCACACAATTCAAGCAAGCATGCAAAAGAGTATATGAGCAGCGGAAAGTAAAGCATGCAACTTGCAAGAATGTAAAGGGAAGGGTTTGGAGGATTCAAACGTAATAGGAGACACTGATGTTTTTGTCGTGGTTCCGATAGGTGGTGCTATCCTACATCCACGTTGATGGAGACTTCAACCCACGGAGGGTAACGGTTGCGCAAGTCCACGGAGGGCTCCACCCACGAAGGGTCAACGAAGAAGCAACCTTGTCTATTCCATCACGGCCGTCGCCCACGAAGGACTTGCCTCACTAGCGGTAGATCTTCACGAAGTAGGCGATCTCCTTGCCCTTACAAACTCCTTGGTTCAACTCCACAATCTTGTCGGAGGCTCCCAAGTGACACCTAGCCAATCTAGGAGACACCACTCTCCAAGAAGTAACAAATGTTGTGTTGATGATGAACTCCTTGCTCTTGTGCTTCAAATGATAGTCTCCCCAACACTCAACTCTCTCTCACAGGATTTGGATTTGGTGGAAAGAAGATTTGAGTGGAAAGCAACTTGGGGAAGGCTAGAGATCAAGATTCATATGGTTGGAATGGAATATCTTGACCTCAACACAAGTGTAGGTGGTTCTCTCTCAGAGAATGTGTATTGGAAGTGTAGGTATGTTCTGATGGCTCTCTCCACGAATGAAGAGTGGGTGGAGGGGTATATATAGCCTCCACACAAAATCTAACCGTTACACACAATTTGCCAAACTCGGTGGGACCGAATGGTTAAACTCGGTCGGACCGATTCAGCAAACCTTGTGACCGTTAGGATTTTCGGTGGGACTGAGATGCAACTCGGTAGGACCGATATGGTTAGGGTTAGGGCATAACGTAATCTCGGTGTGACCGATTACACAAACTCGATGGGACCGATTTTGGTAATAAGCTAACCAGATAGTTGGTCAGGTAAACTCGGTGGGACCGATTCGCTCATCTCGGTGAGATCGAAATGTTACAAAAGGGAAACAGAGAGTTTACATTGCAATCTCGGTGGGACCGATCGCTCATCTCGGTAAGACTGAAACGTTACAAAGGGAAACAGAGAGATTACAATCCCATCTCGGTGAGACCGAGATCCCTATCGGTGAAACCGATTTGCCTAGGGTTTGTGGCAGTGGCTGTGACATTTGAAACTCGGTGGCGCCGGATAGAAAGAATCGGTGGGGCCGAGTTTAACTTTTGGTTTAGGTCATATGTGGATGTGGGAAGGTAGTTGAGGATTTTGGAGCATATCACTAAGCATTTTGAGCAAGCAAGCCATTAAGCAACACCTCATCCCTCCTTGATAGTATTGGCTTTTCCTATAGACTCAATGTGATCTTGGATCACTAAAATATAAAATGTAGAGTCTTGAGCTTCAAGCTTGAGCCAAACTTTTTGTCCTTAGAATTTTGAGGGATCCACTTTCCTCATCCATGCCATGCCATTCATTGAGCTTTTCCTAAAATATTAATCTTGGAATAATGTTAGCTCAATGAGCTATATGTTGTTAGGAATTACCAAAACCACCCAGGGATTGTTGCACTTTCAATGTCCCCCTTTTTGGTAATTGATGACAACATATAGATCAAAGCTTCGACAAATGATAATAAGAGTGAAAGATATTGTCGCTTTGAGAAGTATGTGAAAAGCAAGAGCTCCCCCTAAATTTGTGCATATCTTAAGATTTGCTTTGGACTGCAAATGCACAATGAGTTAGGATCATGTGTTACTCTTCCATGTCACATACATCTTGGTGGAGCGCTCAAAATAATAAAGATTGAATACATGCACTCATCACCAAGCAAAGTGAATGATCATATAAGGATAAGTAAGATAATATCATCTAACAAGCATAAGTGTAGCTTATGGTCAACCACATAATCATCAATGTCTCACAAATAATAGCATAGTATCTCAAGCAATAAAAAGTAAACAAAGTTCAACCACCAAAGCAAGAGAGAATAAAAAGCAACACTCTCTCTCGAAGCCTATGATCTATACATGTTTCTCCCCCTTTGGCAACAAGTTACCAAAAAGTTCATAGAAAATGCATAGCACTAAAACGTCTCTCAAGCTTGGTCTTCAGGTGGTGGTGTCCGGATAACTCCAAGAACGAAGGCTTCAGTCCAAGTAGATGGAGCTGCTAGGGTAGGTGCTGGAGCTGGTGGCACTGAAGCTGTAGCTGGCGCAGATGAAGTGGCTCTAGTGTCTGGTACTAGTACTACAGTTGATCTCTGAGCTCGAGGCACTCTAGCAAATGCATCAGTGGTTGTTCTACCCTTCCTCTCCTGCATGTCATCCTGTAGCTGCTCCACAACAGACTGGATCTCAGTTACCTTCACATCCATGTCATAGAACTTCTGCTCCATGATTCTTTCCAAGCTCTCCTGGTTTCGAGTCAGGGTGGCCAGTCCTTTCTCTATCCTTAGAGTGGATGCAATCAAGTAGCCAAGCTGATCTTGCTTGCTCTTCAGGAGATACTGAGATGCTTCTTCAGTAGTTGGCATCCTTGCAGCCTTTTCAGCTTTTGCCTTCTCCTTCTTGGCTTGTGCGTGCACAGAAGATGGTTCATCCTCATTCATAACCACAATGTTGTCCTCGAATTCTGGATAGATAGGCATGTGCTCCTTGTCCAGCAGATATGTACCAATGCCCATCTTGGAGTTGATTAGCTCCTGGATCTGTGGGGCATACCCACAACTCCTCTTCTGATCTGCAGTTGTCCTCTTGATAGTTTCAACTATTAGGCTCATGACTTTGAACTTCTGTGGGACATCAAAGATGTGAAGCAAGTTAATTGCATGGCCTCTGATCATCTTGTGATCACCTGATTTTGGCAAGAGAGTGTGCCTGAGGATCCAGTTGATGGTTGGCAAGCCTGATAGAAGGTAATGTACAGATCCAAACTTATGTGTCTCAAGAGCAGCATCTGGGATCTCCTTGTACATGTGTGCCATTGTGTTGTGATCCTTCTTCCTGTTGGCATAGACATCCAAGTCATCTTCACTCTCTTTTGGGGCATTGATCAACTTCGCCCATTCAGCAACCGTGGACTGGTACCTCGTACCTTCAGACATCCAGACAATCCTTCCATCTGGGTAGAAATGAGCTGTGGAGTAGAACTGCATGATGAGCTCATCATTCCATTTTGTGAGCTTCCGAGCCACAAACTCATCGACTCCACAAGCCTTGAAACTATCATGTACACCTGGATAGTGATCCTCATTCTCCTTGATGTAGTCCCAGTCGACCCATCTCATGTCACACACTATGGGCTTCTTGTCAAGCAACACTATCTCATAGAAGTCCTGCTGTTCCTTTGTGTGGAACCTGTAATCAACAATAGTCCTTCTCCTGGTGGCATATGGATCTGACTCTCTCCATAGCCTCAGACCTGAGTCCTTCCTTATCTTCATGTTCTCAGCCACAGGATGAGCATCATTGTGGTCTGGAATCTTGGGTTTGAGCTTCCTTAGGACTTGTCATTCATCATCTTCATCAGCAGCAACTTCAGGCACTAGGGCCTTGTTCTTCTCAGCAGCTGGTATACTCCTGGTATTCCTCTTAGGTGCACTCTTGGGCTTCGAGGCTGCTTTGGGTGCTTCTTTGGGCTTTGATGTTGCAGCCCCTGACTTTATAGCATCACCCATCAGCTTTTGTGCCTTGGGTGCTGGTGCAGCAACCTCTTCTTCTTATTCCTCTTCAGAATCTCTCTTGATTGAGGATCTCCCAAGCACTCTAGCAGTGGTCTTTTTGATCCTCTCCTTCCTCTTCTTCCCTTCTGCAGCAGCCTCTTTGGGTTCAGATCCCAAAGGGACTTGAGTAGATGCTCTGGCCTTAGACATTGGAATTCTCTTTGCAGGAACCTTTTGCTTCATGCCTGGCTTGGTGGCAGTAGCAGTGCTATATTCCTTCTTAACCACTTTCTTCTTGGAAGTGGCCTCATCCTCAGCTGCCACATAGTCTTCATCCTCAGATTCAGAGGTCTTCTTATTTCTGGCCCTGGTGGCAGCTTTGGGTAAGTTGCTTGGGGTGCTCCTGCTACCATCATCTGAACTGCTAGAGGGACTAGTGCCCTCACTCAGGTGAACCTGCTCCTCTGACCTGTTCTGGCTGTCACTCTGATCAGACATATTGCAAACACTAACAGCTGACACTGTGAATAGATTATAGATGAGGTAGCGTGGATGAGCATCACAAAATACAGAGGTTTTTGCAAAAGAATGAATCAAAAACTTAGTTTTAGTTTTCCACAGAAAGCATTTCGGATCAACCGATTTGTAAACTCGGTGATACCGAAGCAACTGTTGGAACCTAAACTAGTGAACTCGGTCAGACCGAGTCACAGTTCGGTGGCACCGAGACTGCTAGGGTTTCACAAAGTCCTGAACTCGGTCACACCGATTTGCAATTCTCGGTCAGACCGAAAATTACATGTGCAATGGCCTGAGCCGAATCGGTGGTACCGAGTTCCTCAACTCGGTGGGTCCAAGATGGTTTCGGCGGAAACCTAACCCTAAATTTTCAATTCAACTCTAATCTACGGAGTGTTTTGACTGGATAAGATCGTTTCAATCATGGCAAGATTCATGGCAAACACAATGTGCTAGGAATCGGATTGAGGATAGCACAGTGATCAAGTTCATACCCTAGTTCGGCGATGAACTTGCTACGGCGGCAACGTCGGGAATGATTTTCGTTGACGGCGGCGGAGACTAGCGGCAGGAGGCGGCTGGCGACGAGGAAGACGATCCAGAGACCCCGGAGGCAGAGCGGGCTAAGCGCGGGTCGAGGAGATTCAGAAAGTTTTCCAAAATTTGACCCGTGGGTATATATAGCCCAACCCTGTCGGTGTGACCGAGTGGAACAACTCGGTGGCACCGAGATTCATAACTGCAATCAGTTACTGAAACTCGATGTGACCGAAAGGTTCAAATCGGTTGCACCGAGATTGAAAACCTAGATCGACTTAGTGATCTCGGTATGACCGAAATGGATGAATCGGTCAGACCGAAACGCACAAAGAAGTTTTGGAAGTTTAAGTCTATGACGAATCAGGGACTCCGAGTGCTCCTCACATAGAGTGGTTCGAATCTGACTTGATCAAATTTTGTGATGTAGCATGAATAGAGTTTGAGACGAGAAAAGCATAGATAGCTAGAGAGGGTTCTTAGGCATTCTTGTCCATCCACTTGGCAAAAGAAAAGAAAACCAATCAATCAAAACAACAATTGGATGTCCTCGAATGAGTAAAATATGCAATCAACATGCTCACACAATAAAATGGCAATTGAAATATGTGGCAAAGCATGCACAACCAATTCTAGCATCTATCAAACAATTTGCGATGACTAGGTCATCTATATATGAGTATATTGACTTAGGAATCAAATGATAACATTTGATCATAGGTCATACTCATCGTTTAAGCGCAAGTGGGGTTACCACTTTTACATAAAGCATTGTTGTGTTCACACCATTAGAGTTGCTTTAGCTCAATTCTTAGAGTAAAGCTCCCCCTAGATGTGAGATCCCCCTAAGAGGGATGAACTAACCTTGGGTTTTGTCGATGATGACTTCATGTAGATGTTGAAGATGTGGATGCTCAATGTTGATGTAGATCATTTGGAGCTATCCATTGGAGTGAGTTGCACTTTCAATACCTACACGGGTTAGTCCCACAAGGAACAAACAAGGATATCCATAGACATAAAGTGATGCACACACAAGATGATGTCTATGAAAGCTTTTAGGTTACCTTGTCCCTTGTCTTACCAACAAGAGGGTTTGTGACTCCTTGAACTAGTGCAAGATGTGGAAGTTGATTGCACTTGTTCTTGCCAAGATGATAAGAGTGAGGTATGTTGGCGGAGTCACCCTCAAGAACTCTCTAGTTCTTCTTCGGGATCCACACCATCTTGATGGGAATCCTCGGTGTTGTAGTTGTACTTGATGAAGTGGAACTTGAAGTAGTCTTGGGAACCCACTTGACCAAGGCCTTAGGAGCTTCTTCAAATGCATCAATTTCCTCTTGAAGCTTGTCCTTGCCTTTTTGCTTGTGGTCTTGTGGTGGAAGATCATCTTGAGCTTGTGTCCCTTTGAAAGAAGTAGGATCATACTTCTCTTGTTGAGGAACAAACTTTGTTTTGGGGTATTGATCTTCTTCCCACTCAACTCCATTGGCATTGAACTTTCGTTCAAAACCAACACCTTGATTCTTCCGGTGCCTTCCTTGCTTGCGTACAATTTCCTCGAATTGCTTACTTCCGGCAAGGCTCTTGTAAACACCTTTCTCTATAATTCCCTTCAATAAGCTATTTTCTTGCTCAAGTGTAACTTGGCTAAGAGAATCATTAGTGGAATCAAGAGAACTACTAGAAGCAACAATATTGGATTTAGCATGATTATTGTTACTACTAGAGGAAGAATCTTTCTGTTCTTGTTACTAGACTTGACTTGAGGCATGTAAGTGGATAAGAGTAAACGCTTGGCAATGTAAGAAGAACTTTTCTTACAAAGATCATCATTGGTTGCTTTTAAGAACTCATGCTCTTGCTCAAGGTTGAGCTTTTCAAAGCGTAATTTCTCATGAGTCCTTAAAAGTTCTCGATGATCTCCTAAGATAGTTTCATGAGCTAACTTAAGAGTGTTTAGTTCTTTAGTTAGAGACTCAATCTTCTCCTTATCATTGTCATTCGTTTTATCTTGATTAGCATGATTAATTGACATTTCATCACAGTATTCATCACTAGAGTTGTCAACAAGTAAATGATCATCACCTAACAAGTCATCTTCATGACTATTGAAATCAAAATACTTGGGGTGTGATACCTTTGGGCCTTTAGCCATGAAGCATGTTCCAACTCCTTCATTTGGTGAGTCAAATATGTTGTAGGAGTTGGTTGTCACAAGTGCTAGACCGGCAACACCTTCATCTTGAGTATATTCAGAGTCGGAGTGATAGCTTCTCTCGGAGTGGTTGTCGGAGTCAGAGCCGGATACCCATTCACCAACATGAGCTTGATGTATTCATTTTGTGTAGCTCCTTGATGACTTGTCCTTTCTTTCCGAATCCTTGCTTCTCCGTGAGGGTCTTCGTTCATAATGATCATCTCTACTCCTTCTTTCTCTAGATGGTGATTCTTCTCTTCTACTTCTTCTCTTGGGAGAATCTTCTCTTGTAGGGGGGTGTACACTCATTGGAATAGTGTCCGGGCCTTCCACAATTGTAGCAATTTCGCTCTCGACTAGAAGATCTTTTGTCATTGTAGGACCTTGACTTGGAGCTTCTCTCTTTGCTTCTACTCTTGTAGAACTTGTTGAAGTTCTTCACCATTAAGCTCAATTCTTCATTGAAGGTTTGTTTCTCACTCGATGATGTGGGGGCTTCACAGGAGGCTTTGTAAGCACCACTTGATTTGTTGTGAAGTTCCTCTTTATCCTTGAGTGACATCTCATGAGCAACAATTCTTCCGATGACTTCCGTTGGCTTGAGATCTTTGTAATTTGGCATCATTTGGATCAATGTGCACACGGTATCATATTTCCATCCAAGGCTCTTAGGATCTTCTTGATGATGAATCTACCGGTCATCTCTTCACTCCCTAAGCCGGCAATCTCATTTGTGATAAGAGCAAGCCTAGAGTACATTTTAGCAACACCTTCACCATCCTTCATTTTGAACTTGTCAAGTTGACTTTGAAGCACATCCAATTTGGATTCCTTAACAGAGTCGGTACCTTCGTGCATATCAATCAAAGTATCCCAAATTTCCTTTGCATTCTCAAGACGGCTGATTTTGTTGAATTCTTCGGGGCACAATCCGTTGAAGAGGATATCAAAAGCTTGAGCGTTGTATTGCAGCATTTTCAACTCTTCCGCGGTGGCTTCACGGTTCGGTTCTTTCCCGTCAAAGAATTCACCTTGCAAGCCAATACACACAATAGCCCAAACAGCGGGGTTATGTCCAAGAATATGCATTTTCATCTTATGCTTCCAACTAGCAAAATTAGTGCCATCAAAGTAAGGACCTCTACAGTGATAATTTCCCTCGCTAGACGCCATACTCTCCTAGGTTGTGAAACCAAGGCTATGACCGCCAAAAGCTATGGAAATCAAAGCAAATGGAGACCAAAGCTCTGATACCACTTGTAGGATCGAAAGTATGTCTAGAGAGGGGGGTGATTAGACTACTTGACCAAATAAAAATCTAGCCTTTTCCCAATTTTAGTTCTTGGCAGATTTAAGCTATCTTAGCACAAGTCAAGCAATCTCCACACAATTCAAGCAAGCATGCAAAAGAGTATATGAGCAGTGGAAAGTAAAGCATGCAACTTGCAAGAATGTAAAGGGAAGGGTTTGGAGGATTCAAACGCAATTGGAGACACAGATGTTTTTGTCGTGGTTCCGATAGGTGGTGCTATCGTACATCCACGTTGATGGAGACTTCAACCCACAAAGGGTAACGGTTGCGCGAGTCCACGGAGGGCTCCACCCACGAAGGGTCCACGAAGAAGCAACCTTGTCTATTCCATCATGGTCGTCGCCCACGAAGGACTTGCCTCACTAGCGGTAGATCTTTCACGAAGTAGGTGATCTCCTTGCCCTTACAAACTCCTTGGTTCAACTCCACAATCTTGTCGGAGGCTCCCAAGTGACACCTAGCCAATCTAGGAGACACCACTCTCCAAGAAGTAACAAATGTTGTGTTGATGATGAACTCCTTGCTCTTGTGCTTCAAATGATAGTCTCCCCAACACTCAACTCTCTCTCACAGGATTTGGATTTGGTGGAAAGAAGATTTGAGTGGAAAGCAACTTGGGGAAGGCTAGAGATCAAGATTCATATGGTTGGAATGGAATATCTTGACCTCGACACAAGTGTAGGTGGTTCTCTCTCAGAAAATGTGTATTGGAAGTGTAGGTATGTTCTGATGGCTCTCTCCATGAATGAAGAGTGGGTGGAGGGGTATATATAGCCTCCACACAAAATCTAACCGTTACACACAATTTGCCAAACTCGGTGACCGAATGGTTAAACTCGGTCGGACCAATTCAGCAAACCTAGTGACCGTTAGGATTTTCGGTGGGACTGAGATGCAACTCGGTAGGACCGATATGGTTAGGGTTAGGGCATAACGTAATCTCGTGTGACCGATTACACAAACTTGGTGGGTCAGATTTTGGTAATAAGCTAACCAGAGAGTTGGTCAGGTAAACTCGGTGGGACCGATTCGCTCATCTCGGTGAGACCAAAATGTTACAAAAGGGAAACAGAGAGTTTACATTGCAATCTCGGTGGGACCGATCGCTCATCTCGGTAAGACCGAAACGTTACGAAGGGAAACAGAGAGATTACAATCCCATCTCGGTGAGACCGAGATCCCTATCGGTGAAACCGATTTGCCTAGGGTTTGTGGCAGTGGCTATGACATTTGAAACTCGGTGGCGCCGGATAGAAAGAATCGGTGGGGCCAAGTTTGACTTTTGGTTTAGGTCATATGTGGATGTGGGAAGGTAGTTGAGGATTTTGGAGCATATCACTAAGCATTTTGAGCAAGCAAGCCATTAAGCAACACCTCATCCCTCCTTGATAGTATTAGCTTTTCCTATAGACTCAATGTGATCTTGGATCACTAAAATATAAAATGTAGAGTCTTGAGCTTCAAGCTTGAGCCAAACTTTTTGTCCTTAGAATTTTGAGGGTTCCACTTTCCTCATCCATGCCATGCCATTCATTGAGCTTTTCCTGAAATATTAATCTTGGAATAATGTTAGCTCAATGAGCTATATTTTGATAGGAATTACCAAAACCACCCAGGGATACTTGCACTTTCAGAGCTAAAGGTAGAACAAATATTCCCTCAAGTTCTATCGACCACCGATACAACTGTACGCACGCTTGATGTTCGTTTTACCTAGAACAAGTATGAAACTAGAAGTACTTTGTAGGTGTTGTTGGAGAGGTTTGCAGGATAATAAAGAGTATGTAAATAAAAAATAGGGTCTATTTAGACAAAGAAACAATAAAGTAAATATAGCGAGTGTGGAAAAGTGGTGGTAGGAGTTGTGAAATTGCCCCTAAGAAATTGAGTACTTTACTAGACCGATAGCAAGTATTATGTGGGAGAGGCCACTGCTAGCATGTCATCCCTGACTTGGAATTCTATGCACTTATGATTGGAACTATTAGCAAGCATCTACAACTACTAATGTTCATTAAGGTAAAACCCAACCATGGCATTAAAATATATTGGTCCCCTTCAATCCCGTATGCATCAATTTCTATGCTAGGTTGAAGCTTCTGTCACTCTTGCCCTCCAATACATAGTCCTATCAACATACAATTAACCCTAGGGTGTGATCCACGCGCGCAATCATATGATGGTCACCAAAGGACAGCAACATAACCGCAAGCAAATTAAATCAATCATAGCAATTCATCAACCACCGATAGGACAACGAAAATCTACTCAGACATCATAGGATGGCAACACATCATTGGATAATAATATGAAGTATAAAGCACCATGTTCAAGTAGAGGGTACAGCGGGTTGCGGGAGAGTGGACCGTTGTAGATAGAGGGGGGAGGTGATGGAGATGTTGGTGAAGATGGCGGAGGTGTTGGTGTAGATCGCGGTGATGATGATGGCCCCTGGTGGCACTCCGGTGCCACCGGAAGCGAGGGGGAGAGAGCCCCCCTCCTTCTTCTTCTTCTTCCTTGACCTCCTCCCTATATGGGAGAAGGGTTTCCCCTCTGGTCCATGGCCTCCATGGCAAGGGAGGGGCGAGAGCCCCTCCGAGATTGGATCTATCTCTCTGTCTCTCTCTGTTTCTGCGTTCTCAGATTCTTCCCTTTCACCATTTCTTATATTCCCGGATATCCGTAACTCTGATTGGCTGAAATTTTAACATGATCTCTATCCAAATATTAGCTTTCTTGCGGCGAAAGAAGGGCATCAACCCCCTTACGGGGTGGCCACGAGGGTCAGGGGCGTGCCTGCCTCCCCAGGGCGCGCCCCCTACCTTGTGGGCCCCTCGAGCATCATCTCGCGTGGATTCTTCTTCCCAAAAATCATATATATTCCAAAAAAAATCTCTGTCTGTTTTTATTCCGTTTGGACTCCGTCTGATATGGATATTCTGCGAAACAAAAAACATGCAATAAATAGGAACTGGCACTGGGCACTGGATCAATATGGTAGTCCCAAAAATAGTATAAAAAGTTGCCAAAAGTATATGAAAGTTGAATAATATTGGCATGGAACAATCAAAAATTATAGATACGACGGAGACGTATCAGCATCCCCAAGCTTAATTTCTGCTCGTCCTTGAGTAGATAAATGATAAAAAAGATAATTTTTGATGTGGAATGCTACCTAGCATAATCTTGATCACATATCTAATCATGGCATGAATATTAAGACACGAGTGATTCAAAGCAATAGTCTATCATTTGACATAAAAACTATAATACTTCAACTCTACTAATAAAGCAATCATGTCTTTTCAAAATAACATGGCCAAAGAAAGTTATCCCTACAAAATCATATAGTCTGGCTATGCTCCATCTTCACCACACAAAATATTCACATCATGCACAACCCCGATGACAAGCCAAGCAATTGTTTCATACTTTTAACATTCTCAAACCTTTTCAACTTTCACGCAATACATGAGCGTGAGCCATGGACATAGCACTATAGGTGGAATAGAATATGATGGTGGAGAAGACAAAAAGGAGAAGATAGTCTCACATCAACTAGGTGTATCAACGGGCTATGGGGATGCCCATCAAGATATCAATGTGAGCGAGTAGGGATTGCCATGCAACGGATGCACTAGAGCTATAAGTGTATGAAAACTCAGACTGAAAACTAAGTGAGTGTGCATCCAACTTGCTTGCTCATGAAGACCTCGGCCATTTGAGGAAGCCCATCATCGGAATATACAAGGCAAGTTCTATAATGAAAATTCCCACTTGTATATGAAAGTGATAACTCAAGAGACTCTCTATATGAAGAACATGGTGCTACTTTGAAGCACAAGTGTGGAAAAAGGATAGTAGCACTGCCCCTTCTCTCTTTTTCTCTCATTTTTTTGTTTTTTTGGTGGGCTTCTTTGGCCTCTTTTTTTTTATTTGGGCTTCTTTGGCCTCTTTTATTTTTTTTGTAAAGTCCAAAGTCTCATCCCGACTTATGGGAGAATCATAGCCTCCATCATCCTTTCCTCACTGGGGCAATGCTCTAATAATGATGATCATCACACTTTTATTTACTTGCAACTCAATATTACAACTCAATGTCTAGAACAAAGTATGACTCTATATGGATGCCTCCGGTGGTGTACCAGGATGTGCAATGATCTAGCGTAGCAATGACATCAAAAAAACGGACAAGCCATGAAAACATCATGCTAGCTATCTTACGATCATGCAAAGCAATATGACAATGAACACTCAAGTCATGTATATGATGATGATGGAAGTTGCATGGCAATATATCTCGAAATGGCTATGGAAATGTCATGATAGGTAGGTATGGTGGCTGTTTTGAGGAAGATATATGGTGGGTTTATGGTACCGGCGAAAGTTGTGAGGTACTAGAGAGGCTAGCAATGGTGGAAGGGTGAGAGTGCGTATAATCCATGGATTCAACATTAGTCATAAAGATCTCACATACTTATTGCAAAAATCTATTAGTCATCGAAACAAAGTACTATGTGCATGCTCCCAGGGGGATAGATTGGTAGGAAAAGACCATCGCTCGTCCCCGACCGCCACTCATAAGGAGGACAATCAATAAATAAATCATGCTCCGACTTCGTTACATAACGGTTCACCATACGTGCATGCTACGGGAATCACAAACCTCAACACAAGTATTTCTACTAATCCACAACTACCCAGTAGCATGACTCTAATATCACCATCTTTATATCGGAAAACTATTGCAAGGAATCAAACACATCATATTCAGTGATCTACAAGTTTTCTGTAGGATTTTATGACTAACCATGTAAATGACCAGTTCCTGTCATCTCTCTAAATAGATGTAAGTGAAGCAAGAGAGTTTAATTATTTCTACAAAAGATGTGCCCACACTCTAACAAATATAAGTGAAGCAAAAGATCATTCTACAAATGGTGGTTGTCTATGTAAAGAGAAACAGGCAATCCAAACTTCAAATGATATAAGTGAAGCACATGAAGCATTCTATAAAGCTATACTCAAAAGATATAAGTGAAGTGCAAAGAGCATTCTATAAATCAACCAAGGACTATCTCATACCAGCATGGTGCATAAAATAAAAATGAAAACTAAATGCAAAAGATGCTCTAAGATTGCACATATCGCATGAACGAAACGAATCCGAAAACATACCGATACTTGTTGAAGAAAGAGGGGATGCCTTCCGGGGCATCCCCAAGCTTAGACGCTTGAGTCTCCTTGAATATTTACTTGGGGTGCCTCGGGAATCCCCAAGCTTGATCTCTTGCCTCTCTTCCTTCTTCTCACACCGAGACCTTCTCGATCATCGAACACTTCATCCACACAAAACTTCAACAGAAAACTCAGTAAGATCCGTTAGTATAATAAAGCAAATCACTACTCTAAGTACTGTTGCAAACCAATTCATATTTTGTTTTTGAATTGTGTCTACTGTAATATAACTTTTTCATGGCTTAATCCACTGATATGAATCGATAGTTTCATCAAAACAAGCAAACTATGCATCAAAAACAGAATCTGTCTAAAACAGAACAGTCTGTAATAATCTGAACATTCACCATACTTCTGATACTTGAAAAATTCTACCAAAATTAGGAAAAATAAAAAATTTGTATAGGAAGACATTTCAAAAATAATCATAACCATTTGACGTTCCAGCTAAAAATGTAAAATCTCGCACTACAGCCAAAGTTTCTGTCCGGCACCGTACAAACCATCAAGCAAATGTAAACATCCTAAAGGCAAACCTTGGCACACTATTTTTATATTTAAAATTTATAAAAGCACACAACATAAATAAATGACTCTCTAAAACTTCCGGGTTGTCTCCCTGGCAGCGCTTTCTTTAAAGCCATTAAGCTAGGCATATAGTGCTCAAGTAGTGAATCCACCCGGATCCCAAGGCATATCAAAGCCAATTTTAACTAACAATGATTTGTAATTTAGTAGTGAGCAAAAAGCAACATATATCATGTAACTACGAAGTCTAACTCTCTTCCTATGCATCAGCGTGTCATAAAAGAACAATTCATGCACACATAGTAAAGGCCAATGCATAGCATAAGCAGTTTCTTGCAATTCTATCATATTGGAAACATAGAGAGGTGGAGATATAGTTCCTCTCTCATAATAATTGAAAGTAGGAGAAGCAAGCACATGCATATTATATTCATAAAAATCATCATGTGCAATGGTAAAAGGCAACCCATCAATATAATCCTTAATAAGCACAAACTTCTCCGATATAGTGTAGTCTGGAGAATTCAAAAAGATAATAGGACTATCATGTGTGAGTGCAATAGCAACAATTTCATGTTTAACATAAGGAACTATAGCAAGTTCATCTCGATAAGCATAATTCATATTGGCATCTTGGCCACAAGCATAGCAAGCATCATCAAAAAGGGATATTTCAAAAGAATCAACGGGATCATAACAATCATCATAGCAATCATCCTTCGGTAAGCACGAAGGGAAATTAAACAATGTATGAGTTGAAGAGTTACTCTTATTAGAAGGTGGGCATGGGTAGCTAATCCGCTCTTCCTCCTTTTGTTCTTCGCTCTCCTCATCATCTTTTTCATCCAATGAGCTCACAGTTTCATCAACTTCTTCTTCCATAGATTCCTGCAAAATATTAGTCTCTTCTTGGACAGCGGAGACTTTCTCAATAAGTGCATTAATATCGTAATCGTATTCATAATTCTCATAAAAATATTTAAGGATAGCTAAATTTTCAGGTCTATAAACCGAATCATCAAAATCTCCAAACTCTTTAAACATAGATTCAATTTCATAAGCACCCATAAAAGCAACAAATTCTTCTATTTGTTCCACATCATAGTAATCATATATACCTCTAGCATAAGAAGCTAAGGTTTTATTATCATTAAATTCACATAAAAAGGGAAGGTGTGGAGCCTTCATCTTAGAGAAACAAGTATAATCATATCTCAAGCATAGTTTCCTAGCATACCAATTCAATATATGAATTTGGTCCTATAATAGTTTCCCTTTTTGTGTCAAGCGGTAATCCCTAAAGTATTCACGTTGATCCAACGTTACTCCCATTACATAATTGAATGGGGTTTTCTCAGGATTATTAAAGTAGTACATAATATTTTTCACATAACCAACACCGAGGGTTTTAGGAGGTTCCCCATCTCCATGAGTAGCAAGACACCTTATTTTTTTTGGTATTTCGTGTTCCATATCCATAATTAAAGATAAAAAACAACTAAGAACATCAAATAAAAATTACTTAGTGATAAAGCAAACAAGCACACAGGAGAATATTCACCCCACGCTATTGCTCCCCGGCAACGGCGCCAGGAAAAAGTCTTGATAACCCACAAGTATAGGGGATTGCAACAGTTTTCAATAAGTAAGAGTGTCGAACCCAACGAGGAGCTAAAGGTAGAACAAATATTCCCTCAAGTTCTCGACCACCGATACAACTCTACGCACGCCTGACGTTCGCTTTACCTAGAACAAGTATGAAACTAGAAGTACTTTGTAGGTGTTGTTGGATAGGTTTGAAGGATAATAAAGAGTACGTAAATAAAAAGTAGGGGCTGTTTAGACAAAGAAACAATAAAGTAAATATAGCGAGTGTGGAAAAGTGGTGGTAGGAGTTTTGAAATTGCCCCTAAGCAATTGACTACTTTACTAGACCGATAGCAAGTATTATGTGGGAGGGGCCACTGCTAGCATGTCATCCCTGACTTGGAATTCTATGCACTTATGATTGGAACTATTAGCAAGCATCCGCAACTACTAATGTTCATTAAGGTAAAACCCAACCATAGCATTAAGATATATTGGTCCCCCTTCAATCCCGTATGCATCAATTTCTATGCTAGGTTGAAGCTTTTGTCACTCTTGCCCTCCAATACATAGTCCTATCAACATACAACTAACCCTAGGGTGTGATCCACGTGCGCAATCATATGATGGGCACCAAAGGAAAACAACATAACCACAAGCAAATTAAATCAATCATAGCAATTCATCAACCACCGATAGGACAACGAAAATCTACTCAGACATCATAGGATGGCAACACATCATTGGATAATAATATGAAGCATAAAGCACCATGTTCAAGTAGAGGGTACAGCGGGTTGCGGGAGAGTGGACCGCTATAGATAGAGGGAGGAAGGTGATGGAGATGTTGGTGAAGATGGCGGAGGTGTTGGTGTAGATCGCGGTGATGATGGCCCCCGGTGGCACTCCGGTGCCACCGGAAGCGAGGGGGAGAGAGCCCCCCTCCTTCTTCTTCTTCATTGACCTCCTCACTAGATGGGAGAAGGGTTTCCCCTCTGGTCCATGGCCTCCATGGCAAGGGAAGGGCGAGAGCCCCTCTGAGATTGGATCTGTCTCTCTGTGTCTCTCTGTTTCTCTGTTCTTAGATTCTTCCCTTTCACCGTTTCTTTTATTCCCGGAGATCCGTAACTCCAATTGGGCTGAAATTTTAACACGATCTCTATCCGGATATTAGCTTTCTTACGGCGAAAGAAGGGCATCAACCGCCTTACGGGGTGGCCACGAGGATCAGGGGCGCGCCTGCCTCCCCAGGGAGCGCCCCCTACCTCATGGGCCCCTCAAGCATCGTCTCGCGTGGATTCTTCTTCCCAAAAATCATATATATTCCAAAAAAAATCTCCGTCAGTTTTTATTCCGTTTGATATGGATATTCTGCGAAACAAAAAACATGCAATAAATAGGAACTGGCACTGGGCACTGGATCAATATGTTAGTCCCAAAAATAGTATAAAAAGTTGCCAAAAGTATATGAAAGTTGAATAATATTGGCATGGAACAATCAAAAATTATAGATACGACGGAGACGTATCACAAACCTAGTCGCGCTACAACACATAGACGTGGTCGATCCTTGGGTGGTAGAGCACAAAACCTTTATTGAGAAGACGTACAATAACCGAGGCCAACAGAGGATGGGCGGAGATATAATCAAAGAGCACAACTCATGTTTCACACGTTGGTTCAAGGGGAAGCTTCTGTCGTACCCTTTACATGAGGATTCTTCCGCGGAAGAAAAACTCATATTCGCCTTGTCACAGGGCGCCGAGCACAACTTGATGACCTATGAGGCATACGATATCAACAGCTACACATTCTACACCGAGGACAAGGACATGAAGAGTGATGGTTATCAGAACTCCGAGGTAACAATGGAATCCTACACCGGCAACGACAAGGACAAATACTACAGAAGGATCGAGGAGATCTGGGAGCTGAGCTATGCTGGAGAGAAGGTCCCGATGTTCCGTGTCAGATTGGCCAAGAGCGTCCTAAAAGAAGACCGGTATTTCACCACCATGGTTATACCCGAAGCCAAATCCAAGACCGCGGGCGCAAACATCACCGCGAAAAATGAGCCATGGGTACTGGCTTCCCAAGTGGACCAATGCTTCTTCATTACCGACCCGTCAAAGCCCAGTCGTGTTGTCGTGAGGAGAGGCAAAAGGAAGATCATCAGAATGGATGGAGTCGCCAATGAGCAAGACTTCGACAAGTACGGCGACCCGAAGATGGAACATGACGACGACGATGAAGTGCCATACACCACAAGAAGAAGCAGGGCCACCCTACCTAAAGGACGTCCGTTCAACAGAAGAACTCCATTTGCGAAAAATAAGGGCAAGAAGATTGTGAAAAGATAGCTAGCTAATATCGATTGTATTTAAATTGTAGTCTTCATTTCTTGATTGTATTTCGACATATTGAAATGATATTTCTTCTGTTTTAGTCCTCATGAATATTTATTTATGTTTATTCTGGTATTGAATTTCTAATTCACAAAAAGTATTGAATTTGTTAATATTTTTTGAACTCATGAATATTTTTAAATTTCATGGGCACTTTTCAAATTCATGAATATTTTTTCAAATTTGATGATATTTTTTCATATTCATAAATGTTTTACCAGTTCACAAATGAATGCAACTAAAAATCCAAAAAAATTGATGATATTTTCAAATAACAAATTTGATGATATTTTCAAATAACAAATTTGATGATATTTTTTCATATTCATAAATATTTTCAAATAACAAATTTGATGATATTTCTTCACATTCATAAATGTTTTGAAATTTGATCATCATTTTCTAAAAAAATATTAGATGCAACTAAAAATCCAAAAAAAAGTTAGTAATGATGCACCAGGGGAAGGTGCGCCATTGCTATCAAAGTACTTATGGCGCACCCCTAGGAGGTGCGCCATTGCTAACCTTCCCCCCTCACTAACCCTCCCTTGCCAGATCGACTCCCCTCGCTCGCCAGATCCCCCTCGCCCACTCTCGCTCTCCACCGCCGCCGAGCAAACCCCCCACGCCCGCTCTCCATCGCCGCCGACGACCCCCCGCACCCGACGACCCCCGCGCCTGCTCCACCGCCGGAGTCGCCGCCGGAGCACTAGGAGGAGTCCTTCTTCTTCCTCCAACCGTCACCATCTCGCGATCGCCACCGTATCTCCGGTCCACCCCGGCCTTCACCGAGCCTGCCACTATCTCCGCGGTGAGTCCCTCACCCGTTCCCCCCTTCGATCCGCCTCCATAGGCCATCGTAAGCCACCGCCGTCAACCTCACGCTCACCCCATAGCCGGCACACGCACCGGGCTCCTCTGTCGTGCCCCAGCGCACGCCCTCCCCGCTGCTCCTGCCCTTGGGCACGCATCCGCCTGCGTCCCCCTAGCCATCCCTCGCTCGTGCTCGTCCGCCCGTTGCCGCTCGCGCGCGCCCGTGCTGACTGTTGTCGCGCCGCCCCCGCTGTTGTTGTTGCTCTGCTGACTGCACTACTGCTGCTGTTGATGTTCGTTGCTTGGCCGCTGCTTGCTGATGCCTTGGCGTTGCTCTTTCTCGCTGTTGATGCTGCTCTCTGCTGCCGCCACACTACTGCTCTGCATGTTGCTTGCTGGTTTCCCTTCCAACCCGATTCCATTCCATCTGGTTACACCATTGTGCTGTAGATGCTTGATTGAATGAAGTCCCCTATCTGTGCCTGGTTACAGTTTAATCTAATCATCGTTTCCCACCAATGCATGATATGGGCATCTCACCACCACCACAAGAGAACACTAGGATTATCGCATTCGGTTTTAGCCATTTTAGCTAATGCGGGAGACTAATATTATGTGTCGAACCGAGAGTGAGCGTCATACTGTCATGGGAAGGATTGATTAGGAGTGGCTATTAAGTTGGTGCTTGACACTTGTGGGTGCCAACTTCAGCACTAATTCGTTCCAACTTCAACCTCTTAGCCAGACAACAAGTGGATTCCACCACCTCCATCCCAACAACATGCTTTATGCCTGCACAGGCAGTTGACATGTCCTGAGCCGTTGCTTCAATCCAGTGCTCCTCATAGGATTAAGCAAAGCCAATTAAGCAAAAAGACAGCACCATCATAGATCGCACATCCCTCAAGGAAGAACCACTTTCAGCTATCCATGAAGAACCACTTTCCTGCTTGTCTGCAAAGTGGTTATTGGAGTTCAGGACACTTAAATAGTTAGTCAAATGAATTGCTTGCTTGCTACTTTTTTAGCTACTGTTTTTATTCAAAAGTTATTGGAGTTTATATCATATATATTGCTGGCATGTATTTCATATGTTCTGTAGCATTAAGGCTACATAGCATGCCATTTTTGTGCCATGTATTAATTGCTTTCCCTACATGTTTGCAAGTTTAAGTGAAAAAGAGGAAGAAAGGAGAATCAGGGTAGGGTTTCATGGCTAGAAGATATATTACTGGGTTTTGTCTCCGACCATCGTGTCGTGATGATATTGGGGGGTTTTGTCTAATACCATCGTGTCGTGATGATATTGTGGGGTGTTGTGGGGTTGCAGCGGGGCGGGGTGGGATAATGATTTTGTAGGTACCCCGAGAGGCCCTTGAGTTTCCCGGAATGTCAATTAACTTCCGTTCCGGCAAATTCGGGTACTCCATATGTCCTATTTTCAGCAAAGGTCATGCTGAAATTTTCCGTGAATTTTAGCATGACTTTGCTAAAAATAGGACATATGGGGTACTTGCGACTAATGCATGGGCCGGGGTATCTTAGTACTTAATTAAGTAGGATCACCTACCTCTTATGTTATACATATAGAAGTGTGATATCAACTCATAGTTATTACTAATGTCAGTTGCTCTCTTTTTGTGCCTTTTTACTGTTGGAAATATGCCCTAGAGGCAATAATAAAATGGTTATTATTGTATTTCCTTGTTCATGATAGTTGTCTATTGTTCATGCTATAATTGTATTAAACGGAAACCATAATACATGTGTGAATACATAGACCACAACATGTCCCTAGTAAGCCTCTAGTTGACTAGCTCGTTGATCAATAGATGGTCATGGTTTCCTGACCATGGACATTGGATGTCATTGATAACGGGATCACATCATTAGGAGAATGATGTGATGGACAAGACCCAATCCTAAGCCTAGCACAAGATCGTATAGTTCGTCTGCTAAAGCTTTTCTAATGTCAAGTATCATTTCCTTAGACCATGAGATTGTGCAACTCCCAGATACCGTAGGAATGCTTTGGGTGTACCAAACGCCACAACATAACTGGTTGGCTATAAAGGTGCACTACGGGTATCTGCGAAAGTGTCTATTGGGTTGGCACGAATCGAGACTGGGATTTGTCACTCCGTGTAAACGGAGAGGTATCTCTGGGCCCACTCGGTAGGACATCATCATAATGTGCACAATGTGATCAAGGAGTTGATCACGGGATGATGTGTTATAGAACGAGTAAAGAGACTTGTCGGTAACGAGATTGAACAAGGTATCGAGATACCGACGATCGAATCTCAGGCAAGTACTATACCGGTAGACAAAGGGAATTGTATACGGGATTGACTGAATCCTTGACATCATGGTTCATCCGATGAGATCATCGTGGAACATGTGGGAGCCAACATGGGTATCCAGATCCCTCTGTTGGTTATTGACCAGAGATAGGTCTCGGTCATGTCTGCATTATTCCTGAGCCCGTAGGGTCTACACACTTAAGGTTCGATGATGCTAGGGTTATAGGGAAAGTATGTACACGGTTACCTAATGTTGTTCGGAGTCCCGGATGAGATCCCAGACGTCACGAGGAGTTCCGGAATGGTCCGGAGGTGAAGATTGATATATTGGACGAAGGGTTTTGGAGTCCAGAAGTGTTCCGGAGGTACCGGGTGATGACCGGCATGACCGAAAGGTGTTTCGGGAGCCCCGGCAAGTGTTGGGGGGCTTCATGGGCCAAGGGAAGGGGGCAAACCAGCCCACTAAGGGGCTGTGCGCCCCCCTCGCCTATTCCCACATGACCAGGGGGTTTGGGGTGCCCCATCTAGGGTTCCCACCTCCTGGCTTGGGGGCCAAGTCACCCAAAGGGGAGATCCCATTTGCCCTGGCCGCTGCCCCCCTAGGGGAAACCCTAGGGCGCCTCCCCTTGCCCTTGCCCCTATATATAGTGGACGTTTTGGGGCTGCACAACACACAAGTTCTCTCTCCCAAGGCGCAGCCCTACCTCTCTCCCTCCTCGCCTCTCGTAGTGCTTGGCGAAGCCATGCTAGAGTACCGCGCTCCTCCACCACCACCACGTCGTCGTGCTGCTGCTAGACGGAGTCTTCGCCAACCTCTCCCTCTCTCCTTGCTGGATCAAGGCATGGGAGACTTCACCGGGCTGCACGTGTGTTGAACGCGGAGGTGCCGTTGTTTGGCGCTTAGATCGGAATCGACCGCGATCTGAATCGCTACGAGTACGACTACCTCATCCGCGTTCTAGTAACGCTTCCGCTTAGCGATCTACAAGGGTATGTAGATGCACTCCCCTTCCCCTCGTTGCTAGATTACTCCATAGATTGATCTTGGTGATGCGTAGAAAATTTTAAATTTCTGCTACGATCCCCAACAGTGGCATCATGAGCTAGGTCTATGCATAGATTCTATGCATGAGTAGAACACAAAGTAGTTATGGGCGATGATTTGTTCAATTTGCTTGCCGTTACTAGTCTTATCTTGATTCGTCGGCATTGTGGGATGAAGCGGCCCGGATCGACCTTACACGTACACTTACGTGAGACAGGTTCCACCGACTGACATGCACTTGATGCATAAGGTGGCTGGCGGGTGTTTGTCCCTCCCACTTTAGTCGGATCGGATTCGATGAAAAGGGTCCTTATGAAGGGTAAATAGCAATTGGCATATCACCGTTGTGGTTTTGCGTTGGTAAGAAACATTCTTGCCAGAAACCCATAGCAGCCACGTAAAACATGCAACAACAATTAGAGGACGTCTAACTTGTTTTTGCAGGGTATGCTATGTGATGTGATATGGACAAAAAGATGTGATGAATGATATATGTGATTTATGAGATTGATCATGTTCTTGTAATAGGAATCACGACTTGCATGTCGATGAGTATGACAACCGGCAGGATCCATAGGAGTTGTCTTAATTTATTTATGACCTGCGTGTCAATGAAAATGCCATGTAATTACTTTACTTTATTGCTAACCGTTAGCCATAGTAGTAGAAGTAATAGTTGGCGAGGCAACTTCATGAAGACACGATGATGGAGATCATGATGATGGAGATCATGGTGTCATGCCGGTGACGATGGTGTTCATGCCACGCCTCGAAGATGGAGATCAAAGGCGCAAGATGATATTGGCCATATCATGTCACTTTATGATTTGCATGTGATGTTTGTCATGTTTACATCTTATTTGCTTAGAACGACGGTAGCACAAATAAGATGATCCCTCGCAATAATTTCAAGAAATTGTTCCCCCTAACTGTGCACCGTTGCTAAGGTCCGTTGTTCCAAAGCACCACATGATGATCGGGTGTGATAGGTTCTAACGTTCGCATACAACGGGTGTAAGCCAGATTTACACACGCAATACACTTAGGTTAACTTGACGAGCCTAGCATGTACAGACATGGCCTCGGAACACGGAAGACCGAAAGGTCGAACATGAGTCGTATAGTGGATACGATCAACATGAAGATGTTCATCGATGATGACTAGTCCGTCTCACGTGATGATCGGACACGGCCTAGTTGACTCGGATCATGTATCACTTAGATGACTAGAGGGATGTCTATCTATGTGGGAGTTCACCGAATAATTTGATTAGATGAACTTAATTATCATGAACATAGTCAAAAGGTCTTTGCAAATTATGTCGTAGCTCATGCTTTGGTTCTACTGTTTTAGATATGTTCCTTGAGAAAATTTAGTTGAGAGTTGACAGTAGCAATTATGCGGACTGGGTCCATGAACTGAGGATTGTCCTCATTGCTGCACAAAAGGGTTATGTCCTTAATGCACCGCTCAGTGTGTTGAACCTCGAGCATCGTCTGTAGATGTTGGGAAACATCTGACATACACGTTTTGATGACTACATGATAGTTCAGTACGTAATACTAACGGTTTAGAATGGTGGCACCAAAGACGTTTTTGAAACGTCGCAGAACATATGAGATGTTCCAAAGACTGAAATTGGAATTTCAGACTAGTGCCCACGTCAAGAGGTATGAGACCTCTAACAAGTTTCTTAAGCCTGCAAACTAAGGGACAAAAACTCAAGCATTGAGCATGTGCTCAGATTGTCTGAGTACTGCAATCGCTTGAATCGAGTGGGAGTTAATCTTCTAGATGAGATAGTGATGGTTCTCCATAGTCACTGCCACCAAGCTATTGGAGCTTCGTGATGAACTATAACATATCAGGGATAGACATGATGATCCTTGAGAAACTCGCGATGTTTGACACCGCGAAAGTAGAAATCAAGTAGGAGCATCAATTGTTGATGGTTAAACCACTAGTTTCAAGAAGGGAAAGGGAAAGAAGGGATACTTCATGAGACGGCAAATCAGTTGCTGCTCTAGTGAAGAAACCCAAGGTTGAACCAAACCCGAGACTAAGTGCTTCTATAATGAGGGGAACAGTCACTGAAGCAGAACTATTCTAGATACTTGGTAGATGAGAAGGCTGGCAAGGTCGACAGAAGTATTTTGGATATACGTCATATTATTGTGTACTTTACTAGTACTCCTAGTAGCACCAAGGTAATAAATACCGGTTCGGTTGCTAAGCGTTAGTAACTCGAAATAAGAGGCTGCGAAGACTAGCTAAAGGTGAGATGACGATATGTGTTGGAAGTGTTTCCAAGGTTGATGTGATCAAACATCGCACGCTCCCTCTACCATCGGGATTGGTGTTAAACCGAAATAATTGTTATTTGGTGTTTGCGTTGAGCATAGACATGATTGGATTATGTTTATCGCCACACGGTTATTCATTTAAGGAGAATAATGGTTACTCTATTTATTTGAATAATACCTTCAATGGTCTTGCACCTAAAATGAATGGTTTATTGAATCTCGATCGTAGTGATACACATGTTCATGCCAAAAGATATAAGATAGTAATGATAGTACCACGTACTTGTGGCACTGCCATTTGAGTCATGTTGGTATAAAACGCATGAAGAAGCTCCATGTTGATGGATCTTTGGACTCACTCGTTTTTGAAAAGATTGAGACATGCGAACCATGTCTATTGGTAGATATGCATGAAGAAACTCCATGCAGATGGATCATTTGGACTCACTTGATTTTGAATCACTTGAGACATGCAAATCATACCACATGGGCAAGATGACTGAAAGGCCTCGTTTTTAGTAAGATGGAACAAGAAAGCAACTTGTTGGAAGTAATACATTTTTGATGTGTGCAGTCCAATGAGTGCTAAGGCACGCAGTGGGTATCGTTATGTTCTTACTTCACAGATGATTTGAGTAGATGCTGAGTATATTTACTTGATGAAACACAAGTCTGAATTATTGAAAGGTTTAAGTAATTTCAGAGTGAAGTTGAAGATCATCGTGACAAGATGATAAAATGTCTATGATATGATCATAGAGATGAATATCTGAGTTATGAGTTTGGCACACAATTAAGACATTGTGGAAATTATTTCACAACTAATACCGCCTGGACCACCATAGTGTGATGGTGTGTCCGAACATCACAACTGCACCCTATTGGATATGGTGCATACCATGATGTCTCTTATCGAATTACCACTATCGTTTATGGGTTAGGCATTAGAGACAACCGCACTCTCTTTAAATAGGGCACCACACAATTCCGTTGAGACGACACCGTATGAACTATGGTTTAGAGAAACCTAAGCTGTCCTTTCTTAAAAGTTTGGGGCTGTGATGCTTATGTGAAAAAGTTTCAGGCTGATAAGCTCGAACCCAAAGTGGATAAATGCATCTTCATAGAATAGCCAAAAATAGTTGGGTACACCTCCTATTTCAGATCCAGAAGCAAAAGTGATTGTTTCTAGAAACGGGTCCTTTCTCAAGGAAAAGTTTCTCTCGAAAGAATTCAGTGGGAGGATGGTGGAGACTTGATGAGGTTATTGAACCGTCACTTCAAATAGTGTGTAGCAGGGCACAGGAAGTTGTTCCTGTGGCACCTACACCAATTGAAGTGGAAGCTTATGATAGTGATCATGAAACTTTGGATCAAGTCACTACCAAACCTCATAGGTCGACAAGGATGCATACTACTTTAGAGTGGTACGTAATCATGTCTTGGAAGTCATGTTGCTAGACAACAATGAACCTACGAGCTATGGAGAAGTGATGGTGGGCCCAGATTCCGAAGAATGGCTCGAGGCCATAAAATCCGAGAGAGGATCCATGTATAAAAGAAAGTATAGACTTTGAAAGAACCACTTGATGGTCGTAAGGCTGTTGGGTGCAGATGGATTTTAAAAGGAAGTCAGACAATGATGGTAAGTGTCACCATTAAGAAAGCTCGACTTGTCATTAAGATGTTTCCCGACAAGTTCAAGGAGTTGACTATGATGGGAGTTTCTCACTCGTAGCGATGCTAAGAGTCTGTTGGAATTATGTTAGCAGTTACTGCATTATTTATGAAATCTTGCAGATAGGATTAAAAAACATTGTTTCCTCAACATTTTTCTTGAGGAAAGGTTGTATGTGATACAACCAGAAGGTTTTGCCAATCCTGAAAGATGCTGACAAGTATGCAAAGCTCCAGCAATCCTTCTAAGGACTGGAGTAAGCATCTCGAAGTTGGAATGTATGCTTTGATGAGATGATCAAAGATTGGGTTTATACAAAGTTTATGAGAAACTTGTATTTCCAAAGAAGTGAGTGGGAGCACTATAGAATTTTTGATGAGTATATGTTGTTAACATATTGTTGATCAGAAATGATGTAGAATTTCTGGAAAGCATGCAGGGTTATTTGGAAAGTGTTTTTCAATGGAAAATCTGGATTAAGCTACTTGAACATTGAGCATCAAGATCTATAAGGATAGATCAAAAACGCTTAATAGTACTTTCGAATGAATACATACCGTGACAAGATTTTGAAGGAGTTCAAAATAGATCAGCAAAGAAGGAGTTCTTAGCTGTGTTACAAGGTGTGAATATTGAGTAATACTCAAGACCCGATCATGGCAGAAGAGAGAGAAAGGACGAAGGTCGTCCCCTATGCTTTAGACGTAGGCTCTACAGTATGCTATGCTATGTACCGCACCTGAAGTGTGCCTTGCCATGAGTCAGTCAAGGGGTACAAGAGTGATCCAGGAATGGATCACACGACAGCGGTCAAACTTATCCTTAGTAACTAGTGGACTAAGGAATTTTCTCGATTATGGAGGTGGTAAAAGAGTTCGTCGTAAAGGGTTACGTCGATGCAAACTTTGACACTAATCCGGATGACTCTGAGTAGTAAACCGGATTCGTATAGTAGAACAGTTATTTGGAATAGCTCCAAGTAGCACGTCGTAGCTGCATCTACAAGATGACATAGAGATTTGTAAAGCACACATGGATCTGAAAGGTTCGGACTCATTGAATAATAAACCTCTCTCACAAGCAAGATATGAACAAACCCCATGGGTGTTGGATTCATTGCAATCACATAGTGATGTGAACTAGATTATTTACTCTAGTGCAATTGGGAGACTGTTGGAAATATGCCCTAGAGGCAATAATAAAATGGTTATTATTGTATTTCCTTGTTCATGATAGTTGTCTATTGTTCATGCTATAATTGTATTAAACGGAAACCGTAATACATGTGTGAATACATAGACCACAACATGTCCCTAGTAAGCCTCTAGTTGACTAGCTTGTTGGTCAATAGATGGTCATGGTTTCCTGACCATGGACATTGTATGTCATTGATAACGGGATCACATCATTAGGAGAATGATGTGATGGACAAGACCCAATCCTAAGCCTAGCACAAGATCGTATAGTTTGTCTGCTAAAGCTTTTCTAATGTCAAGTATCATTTCCTTAGACCATGAGATTGTGCAACTCCCAAATACCGTAGGAATGCTTTGGGTGTACCAAACGCCACAACGTAACCGGGTGGCCATAAAGGTGCACTACGGGTATCTCCGAAAGTGTCTGTTGGGTTGGCACGAATCGAGACTAGGATTTGTCACTCCGTGTAAACGGAGAGGTATCTCTGGGCCCACTCGGTAGGACATCATCATAATGTGCACAATGTGATCAAGGAGTTGATCACGGGATGATGTGTTACGGAACGAGTAAAGAGACTTGCCGGTAACGAGATCGAACAAGGTATCGGGATACCGACGATCGAATCTCGGGCAAGTACTATACCGGTAGACAAAGGGAATTGTATACGGGATTGACTGAATCCTTGACATCGTGGTTCATCCAATGAGATCATCGTGGAACATGTGGGAGCCAAAATGGGTATCCAGATCCCGTTGTTGGTTATTGACCAGAGAGATGTCTCGGTCATGTCTGCATTATTCCCGAGCCCATAGGGTCTACACACTTAAGGTTCGATGACGCTAGGGTTATAGGGAAAGTATGTACGCGGTTACCGAATGTTGTTCGGAGTCCCGGATGAGATCCCAGATGTCATGAGGAGTTCCGGAATGGTCCGGAGGTGAAGATTGATATATTGGACGAAGGGTTTTGGAGTCCGGAAGTGTTCCAGAGGTACCGGGTGATGACCAGCATGACCGAAAGGTGTTTCGGGAGCCCCAACAAGTGTTGGGGGGCTTCATGGGCCAAGGGAAGGGGGCAAACCAGCCCACTAAGGGGCTGTGCGCCCCCCTCACCTATTCCCACGTGACCAGGGGGTTTGGGGCGCCCCATTTAGGGTTCCCACCTCCTGGCTTGGGGGCCAAGTCACCCAAAGGGGAGATCCCATTTACCCTAGCCGCCGCCCCCCCCCCCCCTTGGGGAAACCCTAGGGCACCTCCCCTTTCCCTTGCCCCTATATATAGTGGAGGTTTTGGGGCTGCACAACACACGAGTCTCTCTCTCCCAAGGCGTAGCCCTACCTCTCTCCCTCCTCGTCTCTCGTAGTGCTTGGCGAAGCCCTGCTGAAGTACCGCGCTCCTCCACCACCACCACGCCGTCGTGCAGCTGCTGGATGGAGTCTTCCCCAACCTCTCCCTCTCTCCTTGCTGTATCAAGGCATGGGAGACGTCACCGGGCTGCACGTGTGTTGAACGCGGAGGCGCCGTTGTTCGGCGCTTAGATCAGAATCGACCGCGATCTGAATCGCTACGAGTACGACTACCTCATCCGCGTTCTAGTAACGCTTCCGCTTAGCGATCTACAAGGGTATGTAGATGCACTCCCCTTCCCCTCGTTGCTAGATTACTCCATAGATTGATCTTGGTGATGCGTAGAAAATTTTAAATTTCTGCTACGATCCCCAACATTTACAACATGAGCAATGCATAGTTATTACTAATGGTATAATCTATTCTAGGTTCAGCATTTGAGCCATTATTCTAGGTTTGCCAGTACTAGTTCAGAAGCTCAAACAGTTCAGCATTTGAGCCATTATTCTAGGTTTGCCAGTACTAGTTCAGAAGCTCAAGCTAAGGACTAGTTCTGAATCTTCTATCAACGGCTGATATGTTTACTGTCTCTTGGTGTTTGTCCTTCAAGAAGTACCTATTTGAAGTGTCTCATGGTGTTATATTTGCAAATGCAAGTGTTGGGATGTCTATTTTGTGTTAATCAGATAAAAAAATTAGGGTGTGCAGATAACAGTTAACTTAGTTAAGTCTAACAAATACAGTTTGGACAGGTAGAAAGTAGAATGCACCATAAGCCTGGTTATATATGCACTGTCACGTTAGGCTCAATTGTGGAATTTGGATGCGAGATTTTTGACATGTGGTGTCCCTTTATTCTTGCTGCATTAAACACATATGCTAGATTCATGTGTGGACAGACGAAACCATGAGTCGTTTATAGTTCAGGAAAAGAATGTTATCATTATTGTTTGGGGGTTGAAATAATCTGTTTGTTGCACTTTGTGCACTTTCTAGTTGAAAACTGTTAAAAGGAGATACTAGATTAGCTTTTTGAGGTATCCCATTAAATATTATTCATTACTGCCCGCTCTTAAATTTTTTTGCACAACTAATATGCAACTGACATAGGTGGCAATAGATCCAAGTGATTAGGCCCAACTTAGAATTCTCCTTCCCTTTTCTGTCAGCACTTGCATGTCACTGTTGGCTATTTTCTTAACTATTGCACCATACTTGATAGGGTATATTATTAGAAGATACCCATATATATCAGTCAACCTAGGGTGCCTCGGCATCGATAAACCCTAAATGATGAAAACTTAACTTAGCATTTAGGGTGCCTCAGCGTCGACAAACCCTAAATGATAAAACCTTGGCTTTTAGGGTGCCTCGGTGTCGATAAAAACCTAAATGATGAAAGCTTAGGCTTTTAGGGTGCCTCGGCATCGACAAACCCTAAATGATAAAAGCTTAGCTTTTAGGATGCCTTGGTGTCGACAAACCCTAAATGATGAGACCATAATAATTCCTCACAAACCAACCCTTAAATAACACTGAGCCATTATGCCGTCACCCTTGAAGCCTTGCGGGCATTTGCAGCCCTTAGCTTGTTCATTCTGTAGATTTCCAAAATTCAGTTTTGTACCGCATGCCAAAGCCCCAAGAAAGAAAACTGCAATCTGAAACAGATGATCAATTTTCAGCCCTTGGATTAGTTTAGTATTTTTTCACACACTCAAACACCCTTGCTTGCCATGTGTGTGAAAGAGATAGTGAGAGGAGACAAGAAGAAGGGGGTTAGGAAGGGACTTGGACCTTAGCAACAACACACTAACAGTTCCATCCCAAAACACCTAGGCAATATCACAAACATCTCTCAATTGTTCCTTGACAATAACCAACTTTTTAGCGACATTCCTCGAGAATTAGGTTATTTGGTCAACTTAGAGATCTTGTTCCTTGACAATAACCAACTTTTTGACCAAACTTTTTTCGTATTTAGAGTGAAACATGGCCCACAATGATGAGGCTGGCGGTTCGGGCAAGCAATTCTGGGAGCTGTCCCAGGAGATGGAGGAAGAACCTCACCGCTATGAGGACGTCGCGGAAGACACCGATCCCAACTAAACAACCCCAAGTGGCGTCGGGGATGACACCACTGATGGTGCTGCCGAGGATGCCACCACTGATGATGGCAGCTGATACGTCTCCAATGTATCTATATTTTTTTATTGTTCCATGCTATATTATATTCTGTTTTGGACATTATTGGGATTTATTATACACGTTTATATTATTTTTGGGACTAACCTATTAACCGGAGGCCCAACACAGAATTACTGTTTTTCTGCCTATTTTAGGGTTTCACAGAAAAAGAATATCAAACGGAGTCCAAACGGAATGTAACCTTCGGGAACGTGATTTTCGAAATGAACATGATCCAGAGGACTTGGACCCTACGTCAAGACATCAACCAGGAGGCCACGAGCTAGGGGGCGCGCCTATCCCCCTCGTGGGCCCCCTGTTGCTCCACCGACCTACTCCTTCCTACTATATATACCTACATACCCCCAAACTACCAGATACGGAACCAAAACCCTAATTCCACCGTCGTAACTTTTTGTATCCACCAGATCCCATCTTGGGGCCTATTTCGGAGCTCCACCGGAGGGGGCATCAATCACGGAGGGCTTCTAAATCAACACCATAGCCCTTTCGATGAAGTGTGAGTAGTTTACCTCAGACCTACGAGTCCATAGTTATTAGCTAGATGGCTTCTTCTCTCTTTTTGGATCTCAATACAAAGTTCTCCCCCTCTCTTGTGGAGATCTATTCGATGTAATATTCTTTTGCGGTGTGTTTGTTGAGACTGATGAATTGTGGGTTTATGATCAAGTTTATCTATGAACAATATTTGAATATTCTATGAATTCTTTTATGTATGATTGGTTATCTTTGCAAGTCTATTCGAATTATTAGTTTGGTTTGGCCTACTAGATTGATCTTTCTTGCAATGGGAGAAGTGCTTAGCTTTGGGTTCAATCTTGCGGTCTCCTTTCCCAGTGACAGTAGGGGCAGCAAGGCACGTATTGTATTGTTGCCATCGAGGATAACAAGATGGGGTTTATTTCACATTGCTTGAGTTTATCCCTCTATATCATGTCATCTTGCTTAAAGCGTTACTCTGTTCTCTTGATCTTAATACTCTAGATGCATGCTGGATAGCGGTCGATGTGTGGAGTAATAGTAGTAGATGCAGGCAGGAGTCGGTCTACTTGTTTTGGACGTGATGCCTATATACATGATCATACCTAGATATTCTCATAACTATGCTCAATTCTGTCAATTGCTCAACAGTAATTTGTTTACCTGTCGTGAATACTTATGCTCTCAAGAGAAGCCACTAGTGAAACCTATGGCCCCCGGGTCTATCTTCTATCATATTAACCTTCCAATACTTCGTTATTTTTATTGCCTTTTATTTTACTTTGCATCTTTATCATAAAAATACCAAAAATATTATCTCACTCTCGTAAGTGACCGTGTAGGGATTGACACCCCCTTTCGCGTTGGTTGCGAGGATTTATTTGTTTGTGTAGGTACGAGGGACTCGTGCGTGGCCTCCTACTGGATTGATACCTTGGTTCTCGAAAACTGAGGGAAATACTTACGCTACTTTGTTACACCACCCTTTCCTCTTCAAGGGAAAACCAACGCAAGAGCTCAAGAGGTAGCAAGAAGGATTTCTCGCGCCGTTGCTGTTTTCATTATTTGCCATTACAACCCTTATCTCCCGCATTACATTATTTGCCATTTTCCTCTCGTTTTCCTCTCCCCCACTTCACCCTTGCCGTTTTATTCGCCCTCTCTCTCTATCCTCCCTCTCTTTCTCTATTTGCCTTTTTTTGCCCGTTCCTCGTTTACTTGTGTGTTGGATTGCTTGCTTGTCACGATGGCTCAAGATAACACTAAATTGTGTGACTTTACCAATACCAACAACAATGATTTTATTAGCACTCCGATTGCTCCTCTTACCGATGCTGAATCTTGTGAAATTAATGCTGCCTTGCTGAATCTTGTCATGAAAGATCCGTTTTCCGGCCTTCCTAGTGAATATGCCGCTACCCATCTAAATAGCTTCGTTTATTTGTGTGATATGCAAAAGAAGAAAGATGTGGATAATGATCTTGTTAAATTGAAGCTATTTCCTTTTTCGCTTAGAGATCGTGCTGAAAATCGGTTTTCGTCTTTGCCTAAAAATAGTATTGCTTCGTGGAATAAGTGCAAAGATGCTTTTATCTCTAAGTATTTTCCTCCCGCTAAGATCATCTCTCTTAGAAAAGATATTATGAATTTTAAGCAACTTGATCATGAACATGTTGCACAAGCTTGGGAGAGGATGAAAATAATGATACGTAATTGCCCTACGCATGGTTTGAATTTGTGGATGATTATACAATTTTTTTCTGCCGTATTGACTTTTGCTTCTAGAAATCTTTTAGACTCGGCTGCGGGAGGCACATTTATGGAAATCACTTTAGGAGAAGCTACTAAACTCCTAGATAATATTATGGTTAATTATTCTCAATGGCACATTGAAAGATCTACTAATAACAAAGTGCATGCGATAGAAGAAATTAATGTTTTGAGTGGAAAGATGGATGAACTTATGAAATTATTTGCTAATAAAAGTGTTTCTTCTGATCCTAATGATATGTCTTTGTCTACTTTGATTGAGAATAATAACGAATCTATGGATGTGAATTTTGTTGGTAGGAATAATTTTGGTAACAACGCATATAGAGGAAACTTTAACCCTAGGCCGTATCCTAGTAATTCCTCTAATAATTATGGTATTTCCTACAAAAATTCTTATGGAAATTATAATAAGATGCCTTCTGATTTTGAATCTAATATTAAAGAATTTATTACTTCGCAAAAGAATTTCAATGCTTTGATTGAAGAAAAATTGCTTAAGATTGATGAGTTGGCTAGGAACGTTGATAGAATTTCTATTGATGTTGATTCTTTGAAACTTAGATCTATTCCACCTAAGCATGATATCAATGAGTCTCTCAAAGCCATGAGAATTTCCATTGATGAGTGCAAAGAAAGAACCGCTAGGATGCGTGCTAAGAAAGATTGCTTTATAAAAGCGTGTTCTTCTAGTTTCCATGATAATAAAGATGAAGATCTAAAAGTTATTGATGTGTCCCCTATTAAATCTTTGTTTTGAAATATGAATCTTGATAATGATGGGACTGAATATGATCCACCTTTAGCTAGACGGCGTTCCCAAAATTCCAAGTCTTTAGATCTTGATGCTAAAATTGTTAAAAGTGGGATTGAAGAAGTCAAAACTTTAAATATTGATGAACCCACTATTTTTGGATTTCAAGGAATTTAATTGTGACAATTGCTTTTTGATAGATTGTATTTCCTTGTTGCAATCCGTGCTAAATTCTCCACATGCTTATAGTCAACATAAAGCTTTTACTAAACATATCATTGATGCTTTGATGCAATCTTATGAAGAAAAACTTGAGTTGGAAGTTTCTATCCCTAGAAAACTTTATGATGAGTGGGAACCTACTATTAAAATTAAAATTAAAGATCATGAATGCTATGCTTTGTGTGATTTGGGTGCTAGTGTTTCCACGATTCCAAAGACTTTGTGTGATTTGTTAGGTTTCCGTGATTTTGATGATTGCTCTTTAAACTTGCACCTTGCGGATTCCACTATTAAGAAACCTATCGGAAGAATTAATGATGTTCTTATTGTTGCAAATAGGAATTATGTGCCCATAGATTTTATTGTTCTTGACATATATTGCAATCCTTCATGTCCTATTATTCTTGGTAGACCTTTCCGTGGAACGATTGGTGCAATTATTGATATGAAGGAGGGGAATATTAGATTCCAATTTCCGTTAAGGAAAGGCATGGAACACTTCCCTATAAAGAAAATTAAATTACCTTATGAATATATTATGAGAGCCACTTATGGATTGCCTACCAAAGATGGCAACACCTAGATCTATCCTTGCTTTTTATGCCTAGCTAGGGGCGTTAAACGATAGCGCTTGTTGGGAGGTAACCCAATTTTATTTTTATTCCTTAATTTTTGATCCTGTTTAGTAATAAATAATTTATCTAGCCTCTGTTTTGGTTGTGTTTTTTGTGTTTAATTAGTGTTTGTGCCAAGTAGAACCGTTGGAAGACTTGGGGAAAGTCTTGTTAATCTTACTGTAAAAAACAGAAACTTTAACACTCACGAGAACTGCTGCCATTTTTATTTGGAAAGTGATATTTAGTTCATTCTTTTTGAAGATAATTAATAGATAAATTCCTCACGTCCATAAATTTATTTTAGAATTTTTGGGGTTCCAGATCTTGCGTTAGCTACAGATTACTACAGACTGTTCTGTTTTTGACAGATTCTGTTTTTCGTGTGTTGTTTGCTTATTTTGATGAATCTATGGCTAGTAAAATAGTTTATAAACCATAGAGAAGTTGGAATAAAGTAGGTTTAAAACCAATATAAATAAAGAATGAGTTCATTACAGTACCTTGAAGTGGTGTTTTGTTTTCTTTCGCTAAAGGAGCTCACGAGATTTTCTACTGTAAGTTTTGTGTTGTGAAGTTTTCAAGTTTTGGGTAAATATTTGATGGATTATGGAACAATGAGTGGCAAGAGCCTAAGCTTGGGGATGCCCGTGGCACCCCCAGGATAATCTAAGGACACCTAAAAGCCAAAGCTTGGGGATGCCCCGGAATGCATCCCCTCTTTCGTCTACTTCTATCGGTAATTTTACTTGGAGCTATATTTTTATTCACCACATGATATGTGTTTTTCTTGGAGCGTCTTGTATTATTTGTGTCTTTATTTGTAGTTTTCCACAATCATCCTTTCTGCACACACCTTTTTTAGAGAGACACACATGATTCAGAAATTATTAGAATACTCTATGTGCTTCACTTATATCTTTTGAGTTATATAATTTTTTCTCTAGTGCTTCACTTATTTCTTTTAGAGCACGTCGGTAGATTTGTTTTATAGAAACCATTATTCTTTCATGCTTCAGTTAGATTATTTTGAGAGTCCTACAAACATCATGGTAATTTTCTTTAATTATTTGAGGCATTCAAGATTAAATAAATAAAATTTTCTTATGAGTGTGTTGAATACTATGAGAAGTTTGAAACTTGATAATTGTTTTGAGATATGAAGATGGTGATATTAGAGTTGTTCTAGTTGAGTAGTTGTGAATTTTAGAAATACTTGTGTTAAAGTTTGCGATTCCCGTAGCATGCACGTATGGTGAACCGTTATGTTAAGAAGTCGGAGCATGATGTATTTGTTGATTGTCCTCCTTATGAGTGGCGGTCGGGGACGAGCGATGGTCTTTTCCTACCAATATATCCCCCTAGGAGCATGTGCGTAGTACTTTGCTTCGATAACTAATATATTTTTGCAATAAGTATGTGAATTGTTTATGGCTAATGTTGAGGCCATGGATTATACGCACTCTCACCCTTCCACCATTGCTAGCCTCTCTAATACCGCGCACCTTTCGCCGGTATCATACACCCACCATATACCTTCCTCAAACAGCCACCATACCTACCTATCATGGCATTTCCATAGCCATTCCGAGATATATTGCCATGCAACTTTCCACCGTTCCGTTTATCATGACATGCTCCATCATTTTCATATTGCTTTGCATGATCATGTAGTTGACATTTTAGTTGTGGCAAAGCCACCATTCATAATTCCTTCATATAAGTCACTCATGCATCATTGCTATCCCTGTACACCGCCGGAGGCATTCATATAGAGTCATACTTTGTTCTAGTATCGAGTTGTAATCATCAACATGTAAATAAATAGAAGTGTGATGATCATCATTCATAGAGTATTGTCCCAAAAAAAGAGAAAGGCCAAAAAAGAGAAGGCCCCAAAAATATAAAAAATATAAAAAGGGGCAATACTACTATCCTTTTTTCCACACTTGTGCTTTAAAGTAGCAACATGATCTTTATAATAGAGAGTCTCCTATGTTATCACTTTCATATACTAGTGGGAATTTTTTCATTATAGATCTTGGCTTGTATATTCCAACGATGGGCTTCCTCAAAATGCCCTAGGTCTTCGTGAGCAAGCAAGTTGGATGCACACCCACTTATTTTATTTTTGTTGAGCTTATATATATATATATATATATATATATATATATATATATATATATATATATATATATAGGACTCCTCTTCTATACTCCTGAGAGTATGTGCTCCCATTCTCAATATACCTCATATACACATTAACTATACCTCTTTATTATTCTCAATATACTTCATCAAATATTCTAAGATACCCCAATATGAGTTTTGTTGAAAAAATATCATCTGCGATGTACTTTTT
>NC_041388.1:612999151-613045564 GCF_002162155.2 Triticum dicoccoides | reverse complement strand
AACACATCAGTATATACGTAAACATTTAAAAATATGTAGACTCACATGAATTTTTTCATGGAACTCATTTTGGGGTATCTAATAATTACTAATGAAGTATATTAAAAATAATAAATTGGTATAAAAGATTCATCTATGTGGTATATGAGAAGCGGGAGTACGTACTCCCAGGAATACACAACCATTTTCCTATATATATATATATATATATATATATATATATATATATATATATATATATATATATATGTATATATAGCTCTAGTGCATCTGTTGCATGGCAATCCCTACTCACTCACATTGATACCTATTGATGGCATCTCCATAGCCCGTTGATACGCCTAGTTGATGTGAGACTATCTTCCCCCTTTTTTTTCTCCACAACCACCATTCTATTCCACCTATAGTGCTATGTCCATGGCTCACGCTCATGTATTGCGTGAATATTGAAAAAGTTTGAGAACATTAAAAGTACAAAACAATTGCTTGGCTTGTCATCGGGGTTGTGCATGATTTGAATACTTTGTGTGGTGAAGATGGAGGATAGCCAGACTATATGATTTTGTAGCGATAACTTTCTTTGGTCATGTTATTTTGAAGAGACATAATTGCTTAGTTAGTATGCTTGAAGTATTATTATTCCTATGTGAATATTAAACTTTTGTCTTGAATCTTTCGGATCTGAATATTCATACCACAATTAAGAGAATTACATTGAAATTATGCCAAGTAGCATTCCACATCAAAAATTCTGTGTTTATCATTTACCTACTTGAGGACGAGCAGGAATTAAGCTTGGGGATGCTTGATACTCAAGGAAATATGCCCTAGAGGCAATAATAAAGTTATTATTTATTTCCTTATATCATGATAAATGTTTATTATTCATGCTATAATTGTATTAACCGGAAACATAATACATGTGTGAATACATAGACAAACAGAGTGTCACTAGTATGCCTCTACTTGACTAGCTCGTTAATCAAAGATGGTTATGTTTCCTAACCATGGACAAAGAGTTGTTATTTGAGTAACGGGATCACATCATTAGTTGAATGATCTGATTGACATGACCCATTCCATTAGCTTAGCACCCGATCGTTTAGTATGTTGCTATTGCTTTCTTCATGACTTATACATGTTCCTATGACTATGAGATTATGCAGCTCCCGTTTGCCGGAGGAACACTTTGTGTGCTACCAAACGTCACAACGTAACTGGGTGATTATAAAGGAGCTCTACAGGTGTTTCCAAAGGTACATGTTGGGTTGGCGTATTTCAAGATTAGGATTTGTCACTCCGAATGTCAGAGAGGTATCTCTGGGCCCTCTCGGTAATGCACATCACTTAAGCCTTGCAAGCATTGCAACTAATGAGTTAGTTGTGGGATGATGTATTACGGAACGAGTAAAGAGACTTGCCGGTAACGAGATTGAACTAGGTATTGGATACCGACGATCGAATCTCAGGCAAGTAACATACCGATGACAAAGGGAACAACGTATGTTGTTATGCGGTCTGACCGATAAAGATCTTTGTAGAATATGTAGGAGCCAATATGGGCATCCAGGTCCCGCTATTGGTTATTGACCGGAGACGTGTCTCGGTCATGTCTACATTGTTCTCGAACCGTAGGGTCCGCACGCTTAAAGTTACGATGACAGTTATTATGAGTTTATGCATTTTGATATACCGAAGTTAGTTCAGAGTCCCGGATGTGATCACGGACATGATGAGAAGTCTCGAAATGATCGAGACATAAAGATTGATATATTGGAAGCCTATGTTTGGATATCGGAAGTGTTCCGGGTGAAATCGGGATTTTACCGGAGTACCGGGAGGTTACCGGAACCCCCCGGGAGCTATATGGGCCTTAGTGGGCTTTAGTGGAAAGGTGAAAGGGGCAGCCCAAGGTGGGCTGCGCGCCTCCCCCCTCCCCTAGTCCTATTAGGACAAGGAGAGGTGGCCGGCCCCCTCTCTCTCTTTCCCCCCTCGAGGAATCCTATTCCAACTAGGATTGGGGGGGAGTCCTACTCCCGGTAGGAGTAGGACTCCTCCTGCGCCCTCCTCCTGGCCGGCCGCACCCTCCCCCTTGGCTCCTTTATATACGGAGGCAGGGGGGCACCTCTAGACACACAAGTTGATCCTTGAGATCGTTCCTTAGCCGTGTGCGGTGCCCCCTGCCACCATATTCCACCTCGATCATATTGTAGCAGTGCTTAGGCGAAGCCCTGCGACGGTAGAACATCAAGATCGTCACCATGCCGTCGTGCTGACGGAACTCTTCCCCGACGCTTTGCTGGATCGGAGCCCGGGGATCGTCATCGAGCTGTACGTGTGCTAAGAACTCAGAGGTGCCGGAGTAACGGTGCTTGGATCGGTCGGATCGGGAAGACGTACGACTACTTCCTCTATGTTGCGTCAACGCTTCCGCAGTCGGTCTGCGTGGGTACGTAGACAACACTCTCCCCTCTCATTGCTGTGCATCACCATGATCTTGCGTGTGCATAGGAAACTTTTTGAAATTACTACGTTCCCCAACAGTGGTATCAGATCCTAGGTTTTATGGTTTGATGTTATATGTATGAGTAGAAAACAAGTGAGTTGTGGGCGATATAAGTCATACTGCCTACCAGCATGTCATACTTTGGTTCGGCGGTATTGTTGGATGAAGCTACCCGGACCGACATTACGCGTACGCTTACGCGAGACCGGTTTCCCCGACGTGCTTTGCACATAGGTGACTTGCGGGTGACTGTTTCTCCAACTTTAGTTGAACCGAGTGTGGCTACGCCCCGTCCTTGCGAAGGTTAAAACGAAGTCAAATTGACAAACTATCGTTGTGGTTTTGATGCGTAGGTGAGATTGGTTCTTGCTTAAAGCCCGTAGCAGCCACGTAAAACTTGCAACAACAAAGTAGAGGACGTCTAACTTGTTTTTGCAGGGCATGTTGTGATGTGTTATGGTCAAGACGTGATGAGATATAAGTTGTTGTATGAGATGATCATGTTTTGTTGAAGTTATCGGCAACTGGCAAAAGCCTTATGGTTGTCTGTCTATTGCATAAGATGCAAGCGCCAAATAATTGCTTTACTTTATCGCTATGTGATAGCAATAGTTGCAAGAGCAATTGTTGACGAGACGACCATGTGATGACACATTGATATAGATCAAGATGATGGAGATCATGGTGTCATGCCGGTGACGATGGAGATCATGACGATGCTTTGGAGATGGAGATCAAAGGCACAAGATGATGATGGCCATATCATGTCACATATTTTGATTGCATGTGATGTTTATCTTTTATGCATCTTATCTTGCTTTGATTGACGGTAGCATTATAAGATGTTTCCTCACTAAATTTCAAGATAAAAGTGTTCTCCCTGAGTATGCACTGTTGCCAAAGTTCGTCGTGCCCAGACACCACGTGATGATCGGGTGTGATAAGCTCTACGTCCATCTACAACGGGTGCAAGCCAGTTTTGCACATGCAGAATACTCAGGTTAAACTTGACGAGCCTAGCATATGCAGATATGGCCTCGGAACACGGAGACCGAAAGGTCGAGTGTGAATCATATAGTAGATATGATCAACATAATGATGTTCACCATTGAAAACTAATCCATTTCACGTGATGATCGGTTATGGTTTAGTTGATTTGGATCACGTGATCACTTAGAGGATTAGAGGGATATCTATCTAAGTGGGAGTTCTTAAGTAATATGATTAAATTGAACTTAAATTTATCATGAACTTAGTCCTGGTAGTATTTTGCAAATTATGTTGTAGATCAATAGCTCGCGTTGTTGCTTCCCTATGTTTATTTTGATATGTTCCTAGAGAAAATTGTGTTGAAAGATGTTAGTAGCAATGATGCAGATTGGATCCGTGATCTGAGGTTTATCCTCATTGCTGCACAGAAGAATTATGTCCTTGATGCACCGGAAGGTGACAGACCTATTGCAGGAGCAGATGCAGACGTTTTGAACATTTGGCTAGCTCAATATGATGACTACTTGATAGTTTAGTGCACCATGCTTAATGGCTTAGAATCGGGACTTCAAAGACGTTTTGAATGTCATGGACCATATGAGATGTTCCAGGAGTTGAAGTTAATATTTCAAGCAAATACCCAAGTTGAGAGATATGAAGTCTCCAACAAGTTCTATAGCTAAAAGATGGAGGAGAATCGCTCAACTAGTGAGCATGTGCTCAGATTGTCTGGGTACTACAATCGCTTGAATCAAGTGGGAGTTAATCTTCCAGATAAGATAGTGATTGACAGAATTCTCTAGTCACCACCAAGTTAGTAGAACTTCGTGATGAACTATAATATGCAAGGGATAACGGAAACAACTCCCAAGCTCTTCGTGATGCTGAAATCAACGAAGGTAGAAATCAAGAAAAACATCAAGTGTTGATGGTTGACAAGACCACTAGTTTCAAGAAAAGGGCAAAGGAAAGAAGGGGAACTTCAAGAAGAACGACAAGCAAGTTGTTGCTCAAGTGAAGAAGCCCAAGTCTGATCCTAAACCTGAGACTAAGTGCTTCTACTGCAAAGGGACTGGTCACTGGAAGCAGAACTACCCCAAGTGATTGGCGGATAAGAAGGATGGCAAAGTGAGCATAAGTATATTTGATATACATGTTATTGATGTGTACTTTACTAGTGTTTATAGCAACCCCTCAGTATTTGATGCTAGTTCAGTTGCTAAGAGTAGTAACTCGAATCGGGAGTTGCGGAATGAACAGAGACTAGTTAAGGGTGAAGTGACGATGTGTGTTGGAAATAGTTACAAGATTGATATGATAATCATCGCACACTCCCTATACTTTCGGGATTAGTGTTGAACCTAAATAAGTGTTATTTGGTGTTTGCGTTGAGCATGAATATGATTTGATCATGTTTATTGCAATACGGTTATTCATTTAAGTTAGAGAACAATTGTTGTTCTGTTTACATGAATACAACCTTCTATGGTTATACACACCAACGAAATGGTTTGTTGGATCTCGATCATAGTGATACACATATTCATAATATTGAAGCCAAAAGATGCAAAGTTAATAATGATAGTGCAACTTATTTGTGGCACTACCGTTTAGGTCATATTGGTGTAAAGCGCATGAAGAAACTCCATGATGATGGGCTTTTGGAATCACTTGATTATGAATCAAGTTGACGCTTGCGAACCGTGCCTCATGGGCAAGATGACTAAGACTCCGTTCTTCGGAACAATGGAGCGAGCAACAAATTTGTTGGAAATCATACATACTGATGTATGTGGTCCGATGAATATTGAGGCTCGCGACAGGTATCATTATTTTCTGTTCTTCACAGATAATTTGAGCAGATATGAGTATATCTACTTGATGAAACATAAGTCTGAAACATTTGAAAAGTTCAAAGAATTTCAGAGTGAAGTGGAAAATCATGGTAACAAGAAAATAAAGTTTCTACGACCTGATCATGGAGAAGAGTATTTGAATTACGAGTTTGGTCTTCAGTTAAAACAATGTGAAATAGTTTCACTACTCACGCCACCTGGAACACCATAGTGTAATGGTGTGTCCGAACGTCATAACCGTACTTTATTAGATATAGTGCGATCTATGATGTCTCTTAGCGATCTACCACTATCGTTTTGGGGTTATGCATTAGAGACAGCTGCATTCACGTAAAATAGGGCACCATCTAAATCCGTTGAGACGACACCGTGTGAACTATGGTTTGGCAAGAAACCTAAGCTGTCGTTTCTTAAAGTTTGAGGTTGCAATGCTTATGTGAAAAAGTTTCAACCTGATAAGCTCAAACCCAAATCGGAGAAGTGCGTCTTCATAGGATACCCAAAATAAAATGTTGGGTACACCTTCTATCACAGATCCAAAGGCAAGACATTCGTTGCTAAGAATGGATCCTTTCTAGAGAAGGAGTTTCTCTCGAAAGAAGTGAGTGGGAGGAAAGTAGAACTTGATGAGGTAACTGTACCTGCTCCCTTATTGGAAAGTAGGTCGTCACAGAAATCTGTTCTTGTGACTACTACACCAATTAGTGAGGAAGCTAATGATGATGATCATGTGACTTCATATCAAGTTACTACCGAATCTCGTAGGTAAACCAGAGTGAGATCCGCACCAGAGTGGTACGGTAATCCTATTCTGGAAGTCATGTTACTAGACCATGACAAACTTGCGAACTATGAGGAAGCGATGATGAGCCCAAATTCCAAGAAATGGCTTGAGGCCATGAAATCTGAGATGGGATCCATGTATGAGAACAAAGTGTGGACTTTGGTTGACTTGCCCGATGATCGGCAAGCCATAGAAAATAAATGGATCTTCAAGAGGAAGACGGACACGGATAGTAGTGTTACTATCTACAAAGCTAGAATTGTCGTAAAAGGTTTTCGACAAGTTCAAGGTGTTGACTACGATGAGAGTTTCTCACTCGTATCTATGCTTAAGTCTGTCCGAATCATGTTAGCAATTGCCGCATTTTATGAAATCTGGCAAATGGATAAACAAAACTGCATTCCTTAATGGATTTATTAAAGAAGAGTTGTATGTGATGCAACAAGATGGTTTTGTCAATCCTAAAGGTGCTAGCAAAATATGCAAGCTCCAGCGATCCATTTATGGACTGGTGCAAGCATCTCGGAGTTGGAATATACGCTTTGCTAAGTTGATCAAAGGATACAGTTTTATACAGACTTACGGTGAAGCCTGTATTTACAAGAAAGTGAGTGGGAGCACTACAACATTTTTGATAAGTATATGTGAATGACATATTGTTGATCAGAGATAATGTAGAATTATTCTACAAAGCATAAAGGAGTGTTTGAAAGGAGTTTTTCAAAGAAAGACCTCGGTGAAGCTACTTACATATTGAGTATCAAGATCTATAGAGATAGATCAAGACGCTTGATAAGTTTTTTCAATGAGTACATACCTTGACAAGATTTTGAAGTAGTTCAAAATGGAACAGTCAAAGAAAAAGTTTCTTGCCTGTGTTACAAGGTGTGAAGTTGAGTAAGACTCAAAGCCCGACCACAGCAGAAGATAGAAAGAGAATGAAAGTCATTCCCTATGCCTCAGTCATAGGTTCTATAAAGTATGCCATGCTGTGTACCAGATCTATTGTATACCATACACTGTGTTAAGAGAGGGAGTACAATAGTGATCTAGGAGTAGATCAATGGACAATGGTCAAAATTATCCTTACTGGAATAAGGATATGTTTCTCGATTACGGAGGTGACAAAAGGTTCGTCGTAAAGGGTTACGTCGATGCAAGTTTTGACACTGATCCAGATGACTCTAAGTCTCAATCTGGATACATATTGAAAGTGGGAGCAATTAGCTAGAGTAGCTCCGAGCATTGTTGACATAGAAATTTGCAAAATACATGCGGATCTGAATATGGCAGACCCGTTGACTAAACTTCTCTCACAAGCAAAACATGATCACTTTTTGGGTCTTAATCACATAGCGATGTGAACTAGATTATTGAATCTAGTAAACCCTTTAGGTGTTAGTCACATGGAGATGTGAACCAATCACATAAAGATGTGAACTATTGATGTTAAATCACATGGCGATGTGATCTAAATTATTGACTCTAGTGCAAGTGGGAGACTGAAGGAAATATGCCCTAGAGGCAATAATAAAGTTATTATTTATTTCCTTATATCATGATAAATGTTTATTATTCATGCTATAATTGTATTAACCGGAAACATAATACATGTGTGAATACATAGACAAACAGAGTGTCACTAGTATGCCTCTACTTGACTAGCTCGTTAATCAAAGATGGTTATGTTTCCTAACCATGGACAAAGAGTTGTTATTTGAGTAACGGGATCACATCATTAGTTGAATGATCTGATTGACATGACCCATTCCATTAGCTTAGCACCCGATCGTTTAGTATGTTGCTATTGCTTTCTTCATGACTTATACATGTTCCTATGACTATGAGATTATGCAACTCCCGTTTGCCGGAGGAACATTTTGTGTGCTACCAAACGTCACAACGTAACTGGATGATTATAAAGGAGCTCTACAGGTGTTTCCAAAGGTACATGTTGGGTTGGCGTATTTCGAGATTAGGATTTGTCACTCCGAATGTCGGAGAGGTATCTCTGGGCCCTCTCGGTAATGCACATCACTTAAGCCTTGCAAGCATTGCAACTAATGAGTTAGTTGTGGGATGATGTATTACGGAACGAGTAAAGAGACTTGCCGGTAATGAGATTGAACTAGGTATTGGATAGATTGAACTAGGTATTGGATACCGACGATCGAATCTCAGGCAAGTAACATACCGATGACAAAGGGAACAACGTATGTTGTTATGCGGTCTGACCGATAAAGATCTTCGTAGAATATGTAGGAGCCAATATGGGCATCCAGGTCCCGCTATTGGTTATTGACCGGAGACGTGTCTCGGTCATGTCTACATTGTTCTCGAACCGTAGGGTCCGCACGCTTAAAGTTACGATGACAGTTATTATGAGTTTATGCATTTTTATGTACCGAAGTTAGTTCGGAGTCCCGGATGTGATCACAGACATGACGAGGAGTCTCGAAATGATCGAGACATAAAGATTGATATATTGGAAGCCTATGTTTGGATATCGGAAGTGTTCCGGGTGAAATCGGGATTTTACCGGAGTACCGGGAGGTTACCGGAACCCCCCGGGAGCCATATGGGCCTTAGTGGGCTTTAGTGGAAAGGTGAAAGGGGCATCCCAAGGTGGGCTGCGCGCCTCCCCCCTCCCCTAGTCCTATTAGGACAAGGCGAGGTGGTCGGCCCCCCTCTCTCTCTTTCCCCCCTCGAGGAATCCTATTCCAACTAGGATTGGGGGGGGGAGTCCTACTCCCGGTAGGAGTAGGACTCCTCCTGCGCCCTCCTCCTGGCCGGCCGCACCCTCCCCCTTGGCTCCTTTATATACGGAGGCAGGGGGCACCTCTAGACACACAAGTTGATCCTTGAGATCGTTCCTTAGCCGTGTGCGGTGCCCCCTGCCACCATATTCCACCTCGATCATATTGTAGCGGTGCTTAGGCGAAGCCCTGCGACGGTAGAACATCAAGATCGTCACCACGCTGTCGTGCTGACGGAACTCTTCCCCGACGCTTTGCTGGATCGAAGCCCGGGGATCGTCATCGAGCTGTACGTGTGCTAAGAACTCGGAGGTGCCGGAGTAACGGTGCTTGGATCGGTCGGATCGGGAAGACGTACGACTACTTCCTCTACGTTGCATCAACGCTTCCGCAGTCGGTCTGTGTGGGTACGTAGACAACACTCTCCCCTCTCGTTGATGTGCATCACCATGATCTTGCGTGTGCATAGGAAATTTTTTGAAATTACTACGTTCCCCAACAGATACTGCTACCTCTTGAGCACTTGCGTTGGTTTTCCCTTGAAGAGGAAAGGGTGATGCAGCAAAGTAGCGTAAGTATTTCCCTCAGTTTTTGAGAACCAAGGTATCAATCCAGTAGGAGGCTACGCGCGAGTCCCTCGCACCTACACAAAACAAATAAATCCTCGCAACCAACGCGATAAGGGGTTGTCAATCCCTACACGGTCACTTACGAGAGTGAGATCTGATAGATATGATAAGATAATATTTTTGGTATTTTTATGATAAAGACGCAAAGTAAAATAAAAGGCAATGAAAATAACTAAGTGTTGGAAGATTAATATGATGGAAGATAGACCCGGGGGCCATAGGTTTCACTAGTGGCTTCTCTCAAGAGTATAAGTATTTTATGGTGGGTGAACAAATTACTGTTGAGCAATTGACAGAATTGAGCATAGTTATGAGAATATCTAGGTATGATCATGTATATAGGCATCACGTCCAAGACAAGTAGACCGACTCCTGCCTGCATCTACTACTATTACTCCACACATCGACCGCTATCCAGCATGCATCTAGAGTATTAAGTTCATAAGAACATAGTAACGCTTTAAGCAAGATGACATGATGTAGAGGGATAACTTCATGCAATATGATAAAAACCCCATCTTGTTATCCTCGATGGCAACAATACAATACATGCCTTGCTGCCCCTAGTGTCACTGGGAAAGGACACCGCAAGATTGAACCCAAAGCTAAGCACTTCTCCCATTGCAAGAAAGATCAATCTAGTAGGCCAAACCAAACTGATAATTTGAAGAGACTTGCAAAGATAACCAATCATACATAAAAGAATTCAGAGAAGATTCAAATATTGTTCATAGATAAACTTGATCATAAACCTACAATTCATCAGTCTCAACAAACACACCGCAAAAGAAGATTACATCGAATAGATCTCCACGAGAGGGGGGGACTTTGTATTGAGGTCCAAAAAGAGAGAAGAAGCCATCTAGCTAATAACTATGGACCCGAAGGTCTGAGGTAAACTACTCACACATCATCGGAGAGGCTATGGTGTTGATGTAGAAGCCCTCTGTGATCGATGCCCCCTCCGGCGGAGCTCCGGAACAGGCCCCAAGATGGGATCTCATGGATACATAAAGTTGCGGCGGTGGAATTAGGGTTTTGGCTCCATATCTGATCGTTTGGGGGTATGTATGTATATATAGGAGGAAGGAGTACGTCGGTGGAGCAACAGGGGGGCACGAGGGTGGAGGGCGCGCCTGGGGGGGGTAGGCGCGCCCCCCTACCTCGTGGCCTCCTCCTTTGTTTCTTGACGTAGGGTCCAAGTCTCCTGGATCATGTTCGGTGAGAAAATCACGTTCCCGAAGGTTTCATTCCGTTTGGACTCCGTTTGGACTCCGTTTGATATTCCTTTTCTTCGAAACCCTAAAATAGGCAAAAAAACAGCAATTCTGGGCTGGGCCTCCGGTTAATAGGTTAGTCCCAAAAATAGGGGGGCCACGAGGGTGAAGGGCGCGCTCGGGGGGTAGGCGCGCCCCCTACCTCATGGATTCCCTGTTGGTTGCTTGACATAGGGTCCAAGTCTCCTGGATCTTGTTCGTTCCAAAAATCACGTTCCCGAATGTTTCATTCCGTTTGGACTCCTTTTTATATTCTTTTTCTGCGAAACTTTGAAATAGGCAAAAAACAGCAATTCTAGGCTGGGCCTCCGTTTAATAGGTTAGTCCCAAAAATAATATAAAAGTGGATAATAAAGCCAAATAATGTCCAAAACAGAAGATAATATAGCATGGAGCAATCAAAAATTATAGATACGTTGGAGGCGTATCAAGCATCCCCAAGCTTAATTCCTGCTCATCCTCGAGTAGGTAAATGATAAAAATAGAATTTTTGATGCGGAATGCTACTAGGCATAATTTCAATTTAATTCTTCTTAATTGTGGCATGAATATTCAGATCCGAAAGATTCAATATAAAAGTTTAATATTGACATAGAAATAATAATACTTCAAGCATACTAACTAAGCAATTATGTCTTCTCAAAACAACATGGCCAAAGAAAGTTATCCCTACAAAATCATATAGTCTGGCTATGCTCCATCTTAACCACACAAAGTATTCAAATCATGCACAACCCCGATGACAAGCCAAGCAATTGTTTCATACTTTAATGTTCTCAAACTTTTTCAATCTTCACGCAATATATGAGCGTGAGCCATGGACATAGCACTTATAGGTGGAATAGAATGGTGGTTGTGGAGAAGACAAAAAGGGAGACCATAGTCTCACATCAACTAGGCGTATCAATGGGCTATGGAGATGCCCATCAATAGATATCAATGTGAGTGAGTAGGGATTTCCATGCAACGGATGCATTAGAGCTATAAATGTATGAAAGCTCAGCAAAAGAAACTAAGTGGAATATACAAGTCAAGTTCTATAATGAAAATGTCCCACTAGTATATGAAAGTGAAAAAACAAGAGACTCTCTACTATGAAGATCATGGTGCTACTTTGAAGCACAAGTGTGAAAAAAAGGATAGTAGCATTGTCCCTTTTATTTATTTTTATTTGGCCTTTCTCTTTGTTGGGACAATGCTCTATTGATGATCATCACACTTCTATTTATTTACAACTCAAAGATTACAACTCGATACTAGAACAAAGTATGACTCTATATTAATGCCTCCGGTGGTGTACCGGGATAGCAATGATGCATGAGTAACCTATATGAAAGAATTATGAACGGTGGCTTTGCCACAACTAAAATGTCAACTACATGATCATGCAAAGCAATATGACAATGATGGAGCGTGTCATGATAAACGGAACGGTGGAAAGTTGCATGGCAATATATCTCGGAATGGCTATGGAAATGCCATGATAGGTACGCATGGTGGCTGTTTTTAGGAAGGTATATGGTGGGTGTATGATACCGGCGAAAGGTGTGCGGTATTAGAGAGGCTAGCAATGATGGAAGGGTGAGAGTGCGTATAATCCATGGACTCAACATTAGTCATAATGAACTCACATACTTATTGCAAAAATCTATTAGTTATCAAAGCAAAGTACTACGCGCATGCTCCTAGGAGGATAGATTGGTAGGAAAAGACCATGGCTCGTCCCCGACCGCCACTCATAAGGAGGGCAATCAATAAATACATCATGCTCCGACTTCTTAACATAACGGTTCACCATACGTGCATGCTATGGGAATCACAAATTTCAACACAAGCATTTCTCAAATTCACAACTACTCAACTAGCACGACTCTAATATCACCATCTCCATATCTCAAAACAATTATCAAGTTTCAAACTTCTCATGGTATTCAACACACTCATAAGAAAATTTTATAATCTTGAATACCTAGCATATTAGGATTATTTAAGCAAATTACCATGCTATTTAAGACTCTCAAAATAATCTAAGTGAAGCATGAGAGATCAATAGTTTCTATAAAAAAATCCACCACCGTGCTCTAAAAGATATAAGTGAAGTACTAGAGCAAAACTATATAACTCGAAAGATATAAGTGAAGCACATAGAGTATTCTAATAATTTCAGAATCATGTGTGTCTCTCTCAAAGGGTGTGTACAGAAAAGATGATTGTGGTAAACTAAACAGCAAAGACTCAAGTCATACAAGACGCTCCAAGCAAAACACATATCATGTGGTGAATAAAAATATAGCTCCAAGTAAAGTTACCGATGGAAGTAGACGAAAGAGGGGATGCCTTCCGGGGCATCCCCAAGCTTTGGCATTTTGGTGTCCCTACATTATATTGGGGGTGCCATGGTCATACCCAAGCTTAGGCTCTTCCCACTCCTTGTTCCATAATCCATCAAATCCTTACCCAAAACTTGAAAACTTCACAACACAAAACTTAAAGTAGAAAATCTCGTGAGCTCTGTTAGCGAAAGAAAAGAAAACACCACTTCAAGGTACTGTAATGAAATCATTATTTATTTATATTGGTGTTAAACCTACTGTATTCAAACTTCTCTATGGTTTATAAACTATTTTACTAGCCATAGATTCATCAAAGTAAGCAAACAACACGGGAAAAACAGAATCAGTCAAAAACAGAACAGTCTGTAGTAATCTGTAGCTAGCGCAAGATCTGGAACCCCAAAAATTCTAAAATAAATTTCTGGACGTGAGGAATTTATCCATTAATCATCTGCAAAAATAATTAAATAAATATCACTTTCCAAATAAAAATTTCAGCAGTTCTCGTGAGAGCTAAAGTTTCTGTTTTTTACAGCAAGATTAACAAGACTTCCCCCAAGTCTTCCCAACGGTTCTACTTGGCACAAACACTAATTAAAGACAAAAAGCACAACCAAAACATAGGCTAGATAAATTATTTATTACTAAAAATGAGCAAAAATAAAGAATAAAAATAAAATTGTGTTGCCTCCCAACAAGCGCTATCGTTTAACGCCCCTGGCTAGGCATAAAAAACAAGGATAGATCTAGGTATTGCCATCTTTGGTAGGCAATCCATAAGTGGCTCTCATAATAGATTCATAAGGTAATTTAATTTTCTTTCTAGGAAAGTGTTCCATGCCTTTCCTTAATGGAAATTGGAATCTAATACTTCCTTCCTTCATATCAATAATTGCACCAATCGTTCTAAGGAAAGGTCTACCAAGAATAATAAGACATGAAGGATTGCAATCTATGTCAAGAACAATAAAATCTACGGGCACATAGTTCCTATTTGCAACAATAATAACATCATTAATTCTTCCCATAGGTTTCTTAATAGTGGAATCCGCAAGGTGCAAGTTTAAAGAGCAATCATCAAAATCACGGAAACCTAACAAATCACACAAAGTCTTTGGAATCGTGGAAACACTAGCACCCAAATCACACAAAGCATAGCATTCATGATATTTAATTTTAATTTTAATAGTTGGTTCCCACTCATCATAAATTTTTCTAGGGATAGAAACTTCCAACTCAAGTTTTTCTTCATAAGATTGCATCAAAGCATCAACAATATGTTTAGTAAAACCTTTATTTTGACTATAAGCATGAGGAGAATTTAGCATGGAGTGCAACAAGGAAATACAATCTATCAAAGAGCAGCTATCATAATTAAATTCCTTGAAATCCAAAATAGTAGGTTCATTAACATCTAGAGTTTTGATCTCTTCAATCCCACTTTTATCAAATTTAGCAACAAGATCTAAAAACTCCAAATTTTTGGAACGCCTTCTAGGTAAAGGTGGATCATATTCAGTCCCATCATTATCAAGATTCATATTGCAAAACAAAGGTTTAATAGGGGACACATCAATAACTTTTAGATCTTCATCTTTATTTTCAAAGGAACTAGAGGAACACGCTCTTATAAAAGAATCTTTCTTAGCATGCATCCTAGCGGTTCTTTCTTTGCACTCATCAATGGAAATTATCATGGCTTTGAGTGACTCATTGATATCATGCTTAGGAGGAATAGATCTAAGTTTTAAAGAATCAACATCAAGAGAAATTCTATCAACGTTCCTAGCCAAATCATCAACTTTAATCAATTTGTCTTCAAGCAAAGCATTGAAATTATTTTGTGAATTCATAAATTCCTTAACACTAGTCTCAAATTCAGAGGGCATCTTATTAAAATTTCCATAAGAATTGTTGTAGGAATCACCATAATTATTAGAGGAATTACTAGGATAAGGCCTAGGATTAAAGTTTCCTCTATACGCATTGTTACCAAAATTATTCCTACCAACAAAATTCACATCCATAGATTCATTATTATTCTCAATCAAAGTAGACAAAGGCATATCATTAGGATCAGAAGAAACACTCTTAGTAGCAAATAATTTCATAAGTTCATCCAACTTTCCACTCAAAACATTAATTTATTCTATTGCATGCACTCTTTTATTAGTAGATCTTTCAGTGTGCCATTGAGAATAATTAGCCATAATATTATCTAGGAGTTTAGTAGCTTCTCCTAAAGTGATTTCCATAAAAGTGCCTCCCGCGGCCGAATCTAAAAGATTTCTAGAAGCAAAATTCAATCCAGCATAAACATTTTGTATAATCATCCACAAATTCAAATCATGTGTTGGGCAATTACGTATTATTAATTTCATCCTCTCCCAAGCTTGTGCAACATGTTCATGATCAAGTTGCTTAAAATTCATAATATCGTTTCTAAGAGAGATGATCTTAGCCAGAGGAAAATACTTAGAGATAAAAGCATCTTTGCACTTATTCCACGAATCAATACTATTTTTAGGCAAAGACAAAAACAAAGCTTTAGCACGATCTCTAAGCGAAAAAGGAAATAGCTTCAATTTAACAATATCATTATCCACATCTTTCTTCTTTTGCATATCTCACAAATCAACGAAGCTATTTAGATGGGTAGCGGCATCTTCACTAGGAAGGCCGGAAAATGGATCTTTCATGACAAGATTCAGCAAGGCAGCAATAATTTCACAAGATTCAGCATCGGTAAGAGGAGCAATCGGAGTGCTAATATAATCATTGTTGTTGGTATTGGTAAAGTCACACAATTTAGTGTTATATTGAGCAATCGTGACAAGCAAGCAATCCAACACACAAGCAAATGAGGAACAGGCAAAAAAGAGGCAAATAGAGAAAGAGAGGGAGGATAGAGAGAGAGAGAGGGCGAATAAAACGGCAAGGGTGAAGTGGGGAGCAGAAAACGAGAGATAAATGGCAAATAATGTAATGCGGGAGATAAGGGTTGTGATGGGTACTTGGTATGTTGACTTTTGCGTAGAACTCTCCGGCAACGGCGCCAGAAATCCTTCTTGCTACCTCTTGAGCACTTGCCTTGGTTTTCCCTTGAAGAGGAAAGGGTGATGCGGCAAAGTAGCATAAGTATTTCCCTCGGTTTTTGAGAACCAAGGTATCAATCCAGTAGGAGGCTACGCGCGAGTCCCTCGCACCTACACAAAACAAATAAATCCTCGCAACCAATGCGATAAGGGGTTGTCAATCCCTAGCGGTCACTTATGAGAGTGAGATCTAATAGATATGATAAGATAATATTTTTGGTATTTTTGTGATAAAGATGCAAAGTAAAATAAAAGGCAATGAAAATAACTAAGTGTTGGAAGATTAATATGATGGAAGATAGACCCGGGAGCCATAGGTTTCACTAGTGGCTTCTCTCAAGAGCATAAGTATTTTACGGTGGGTGAACAAATTACTGTTGAGCAATTGACAGAATTGAGCATAGTTATGAGAATATCTAGGTATGATCATGTATATATGCATCACTTCCAAGACAAGTAGACCGACTCCTGCCTGCATCTACTACTATTAATCCACACATCGACCGCTATCCAGCATGCATCTAGAGTATTAAGTTCATAAGAACGGAGTAACACTTTAAGCAAGATGACATGATGTAGAGGGATAAATTCATGCAATATGATACAAAAATCATCTTGTTATCCTTGATGACAACAATACAATACGTGCCTTGCTGCCCCTACTGTCACTAGGAAAGGACATCGCAAGATTGAACCCAAAGCTAGGCACTTCTCCCATTGCAAGAAAGATCAATCTAGTAGGCCAAACCAAACTGATAATTCGAAGAGACTTGCAAAGATAACCAATCATACATAAAAGAATTCAGAGAAGATTCAAATATTGTTCATAGATAAACTTGATCATAAACCCACAATTCATCGGTCTCAACAAACACACCGCAAAAGAAGATTACATCGAATAGATCTCCACGAGAGAGGGGGAGAACTTTGTATTGAGATCCAAAAAGAGAGAAGAAGCCATCTAGCTAATAACTATGGACCCGAAGGTCTGAGGTAAACTAATCACACATCATCGGAGATGCTATGGTGTTGATGTAGAAGCCCTCCGTGATCGATGCCCCCTTCAACGGAGCTCCGGAATAGGCCCCAAGATGGGATCTCATGGATACATAAAGTTATGGTCGTGGAATTACAGTTTTGGCTCCGTATTTGATTGTTTGGGGGTACGTAGGTATATATAGGAGGAAGGAGTACGTCGGTGGAGCATCAGGGGGCCCACGAGGGTGGAGGGCGCGCCTGCGGGGGTAGGCGCGCCCCCTACCTCGTGGCTTCCCTGTTGGTTGCTTAACGTAGGGTCCAAGTCTCCTGGATCTTGTTCGTTCCAAAAATCACGTTCCCAAAGGTTTCATTCCGTTTGGACTACGTTTGATATTCTTTTTCTGCGAAACCCTGAAATAGGCAAAAAACAGCAATTCTGGGTTGGGCCTCTCGTTAATAGGTTAGTCCCAAAAATAATATAAAAGTGGATAATAAAGCCCAATAATGTCCAAAACAGAAGATAATATAGCATGGAGCAATCAAAAATTATAGATACGTTGGAGACGTATATTAATTTTGGGACTAACCTATTAACCGGACGCCCAGCCCAGAATTGCTGTTTTTTTTGCCTATTTCAGAGTTTCGCAGAAAAAGAATATCAAACGGAGTCCAAACGGAATGAAACCTTCGGGAACGTGATTTTCGGAACGAACATGATCCAGAGGACTTGGACCCTACGTCAAGACATCAACCAGAAGGCCACGAGGTAGGGGCGCGCCTACCCCCCTAGGCACGCCCTCCACCCTCGTGGGCCCCATGTTGCTCCACCGATGTACTCCTTCCTCCTACATATACCTACGTACCCCCAAACTACCATATACGGAGCCAAAACCCTAATTCCGCTGCCGTAACTTTCTGTATCCACGAGATCCCATCTTGGGGCATGATCCGGAGCTCCGACGGAGGGGGCATTAATCACGGAGGGCTTCTACATCAACACCATAGCCCTTCCGATGAAGTGTGAGTAGTTTACTTCAGACATACGGGTCCATAGTTATTAGCTAGATGGCTTCTTCTCTCTTTTTGGATCTCAATACAAAGTTCTCCCCCTCTCTTGTGGAGATCTATTCGATGTAATCTTCTTTTGCGGTGTGTTTGTTGAGACCGATGAATTGTGGGTTTATGATCAAGTTTATCTATGAACAATATTTGAATCTTCTCTGAATTCTTTTATGTATGATTGGTTATCTTTGCAAGTCTCTTCGAATTATCAGTTTCGTTTGGCCTACTAGATTGATCTTTCTTGCAATGGGAGAAGTGCCTAGCTTTGGGTTCAATCTTGCGGTGTCCTTTCCCAATGACAGTAGGGGCAGCAAGGCACGTATTGTATTGTTGCCATCAAGGATAACAAGATGGGGTTTATTTCATATTGCTTGAGTTTATCCCTCTACATCATGTCATCTTGCTTAAAGCGTTACTCTGTTCTCTTGAACTTAATACTCTAGATGCATGCTGGATAGCGGTCGATGTGTGGAGTAATAGTAGTAGATGCAGGCAGGAGTTGGTCTACTTGTTTTGGACGTGATGCCTAGATACATGATCATACCTAGATATTCTCATAACTATGCTCAATTCTGTCAATTGCTCAACAATAATTTGTTTACCCGCCGTGAATACTTATGCTCTCGAGAGAAGCCACTAGTGAAACCTATGGCCCTGGGGTCTATCTTCTATCATATTAATCTTCCAATACTTAGTTATTTTTATTGCCTTTTATTTTACTTTGCATCTTTATCATAAAAATACCAAAAATATTATCTTATCGTATCTATCAGATCTCACTCTCGTAAGTGACCGTGTAGGGATTGACAACCCCTTTCGCATTGGTTGCGAGGATTTATTTGTTTGTGTAGGTACGAGGGACTCATGCGTGGCCTCCTACTAGATTGATACCTTGGTTCTCAGAAACTGAGGGAAATACTTACGCTACTTTGTTGCACCACCCTTTCCTGTTCAAGGGAAAACCAACGCAAGTGCTCAAGAGGTAGCAGCAGCGCACACACAGATGGCAGCCAACCGAAGAGGCAATGGAAGGACCGGCGCCCAAACGTGCTCGGCACCGTCAATGAGGAATTTACTGAAGTGTCCTCCAGTGGGCAGCCAACGGTGCCCAAAGAATTAGTCAAGGGGTACGCGGGACAGCTCGGGTGCATTCTCCAGAGCACCGTCTCGATCAACACCGAGAACCAAAGGCATCGTGACCGAGGGAATTTGCGCAACCTCCTCTTCATGAAGCTGCACGAACGATACAAGTTCCCTGGTGACTTCGCAAACGCATGCCTCTCAGGGAATAAAGTGAACAATGCCGCCCTCACGAAGATGAGCACGGCCCTGGCTACTTGGAGAGCCGCGGTGAAGAGAAGGATTGAAAAAGGTGATAGTTATGAGAAGATCAAGGAGAAAAATCCTTCGATCAGCGAAGCTGACTACCTGGATTTCAAGATCAAGTGCGAGAGCAACGCAACCGCGGAATCAAGTCAGTGGGGGAAAGATATGCGGGACTTGAACTTAGGGGTCCTCAAACTCGGTCCCGGCGATTACAGAGTGGCGGAACCTATATGGGACAAGGAGGACGCGGAGCATGCCGAGCAAGGCCTACCGCCCCTCTTCGATAAATACTGTGACAAGCAGACCAGGAACTATGTCAGGGCCCGGTACAAGATTGACCTGGTATCCAAGGAGCTTACCACGGATCCAAAGACCAAGGCGCTTGAGCTAGTTCTGGTAAGGAATACACCCCTGCGTAATTAGCTCCATATGGTTGCATTCTAATTAATGAAGCCAAATTTCTAAATGGTTCACGTTCCTTCCGCAGGAAACTAAAAGCAGTAGCGCGGGGTCATCTCAGAGCTCCCCTTGGGACACCACTTTAAACAGGGCGTTGAACGTAATGAAACACAAGGATAAGCTCAGTAAGCCAACGTCAGCTGGTCGTGTGGCCGGCAAAGGCTTGTCCACGAAATGGTCGGAATACTATACCGCTGGGCGAAAGGAGAGAAAGACCAGCTCGGAAAGCCAGGAGCGCGAGGTTCAAGAGCTCAAGGAACAAGTGGTGCGGATTCCGGAGATAGTCGAAGAGCAAGTGCGAGACCAACTAGGAGCGACGATCACTGCCATTATGCCTACCTTGCTTGAGGGGCTGCAGGCGTGGATTGTGGGCGGCCAACACGGGCCGCCCCCGATTCCCAGCTTCACGGGCAGCAACTCGCACAACGCGCCGGCGGCGCCATTGGTGTCTCCAGCGGAGGCGGCATTGGTGTCTCTGGCGTCGGCACCGGCATTGGAGCTTAATGCACCCGGGTGTGGGAAGAATACGTCGGCCAGCACCTCGGCAGCAAGCGGCCCCTCCATCACTTGCATGTCCGCCGTTGGCGGTGCCTCAACATCAGCCGAGCTCGACACCATCACCGTAACTAAGCCTCTCGGCCGATGACTTCATCTCCTTGCCTTTGACTGGGCATCCCTGACGCCCTACATGTTTTTGCAGGGCGTCGCCGACGTTCCATGCACTCTCCTGCACTTCGTGAACGGTGAGTTGATCGATGTCGCCAAGGCCAGAATCGTTCAACCGGGCAACCGCCTGTTCCACGGTAATCCGATGCCACCCAATGTGTATAGGGTTCAACTGGTTCGGGTGCTGCGGGGCTGCAATGACTTGTTACCTCCGTATCGACCCCCTGAGGCAGACAAAGATGATGTGATGACCCTTAGCGCCTGCATAAGCTGGTCCATGCTTTGGCCGAAGAGCCAGATTTGTCTGGGGGCGGAGGACACAACCCCACAGACAACACCGCCAGTCGTGCCGGCGCCAAGCCATGGCAAGACCGCCGCAACGCTACCGGACGATGACGACGAACATATGGCCGATCCGGACATGCATATGGCACATGATCTGGACGACGACGGTACATTTACCAGGTTCGATAAGTACTTCAGTGAACATGGGTATGGTGACGAATTCTTGGGGCCTCCTTCTCAAGAACCCAACCCTGCAAAAGACGATCGCGATCTAGCTGGTACCATGGAGAAACCCAATTGCAACAGGCGTCGTCTGGTATTCAGTTCTCAGGAGATGCCTCCAGCTGCCGCCTTCACCGAGCCTCAGAGGGCCGAGGTGCGAAATATTATCAGCCCCAACACACTCAAGAAGGTGGTATCTGAGCAGAACTCGATCCCATTACAGCAGAAGAAGAAGGGACGGAAAAGAAAGAATAATAAGGGTGCGAGTGTGATGGCCTGGCTTATTAGGGATGATAGACTACTCATATCAATAAGGAATTCCTTCTTTTCCGGGATCCCATTCGGACAGAACTCCAAAGTTAAGTGTGCTCAGCTTGGAGTAGTGTCAGGATGGGTGACCGACCGGGAAGTTGCTCCCGGGTGCGCATGAGTGAGGACAAAGTGCGCAGAAAAGACTAGTATTGATCTTTGAGGCCAGTCTAGATCCCGCCAGGAGTAACGACCACCGGCGGGTGTGTCCGGGGCGTAACAAGTTGGTATCAGAGCCGACCCTCGCGGTTACACGGATGGTTGCGGACAGGTGCATTGTCATGTTGTTCATGACGTTTGTGACCCGTCGTGGCACACGACATGGCACATGTACTGGACTGGAAGCACAGACGTATGTGCCAAGAGGGAACGTTCCTGTGGCCCGACGAGGACGTCGGTTCCTCTGAGTGGGGGTGTATGTGATGGCCTGGCTTATTAGGGATGATAGACTACTCATATCAATAAGGAATTCCTTCTTTTCCGGGATCCTATTCGGACCGAACTCCAAAGTTAAGCGTGCTCAACTTGGAGTAGTGTCAGGATGGGTGACCGACCGGGAAGTTGCTCCCGGGTGCGTACGAGTGAGGACAAAGTGCGCAGAAAACACTAGTATTGATCTGTGAGGCCAGTCTAGATCCCGCCAGGAGTAACGACCATCGGCGGGTGTGTCCGGGGCGTTACAACGAGCCAGCCGGCACCGAGTACGATCCGTGCTCAGGACGGGCCACCTTCATCTAAGGATATCTCGAGGAGGGTGCATGTGGCGGGTAGGCCGATGCTACCGACTAATCTGCTCAATGCTGCAACCGGTGCTATGCGGAGTCTGCATGACAGTGTTCTTTCTTTGGAGAAGCGACATCTCTCCGAGAATGATGTGGCATACCCGGTTTTCGTGGCCAAGGTGCCAGAGGGCAAGGGCTTTGTCGATAGCACCATCAAGGGTATGATCGTCCTGCGGTTTGCTGACATCTTCGCTATGTTTAACCTTCATTGCTGCACTACACCTTCATTTGGCTATTTTCGCTAAGTATGGAGATGCGGATCATTAGAGACAAGACCCCGGACATCGTGATAGTCGACCCATTCTACATGCGTGCCAAGCTCTTGGGCAGCGCTGGGGACCGGCAAGTCGCGAGTTCATACCTCGAAGGCGTCATTCTGGCGAACCCAGATAAGGATAACTTCCTCGTGCCTTACTTTCCCGAGTAAGTCATCCCCTCACTGCCTCGTAACATATGATTTCTTAGATTTCGATCCTTCTTTTTTTTTCTCCAACATTCCGTGTTTTGTGCAGTGACACACGTTGCACACTCATCCTCTTAAGCCCGAACTATTCCATGGCCACGTATTTCGACTCGGACCGTCAGTCGAATAAAGACTACACAAATATCAAGAAAGTTCTTGATGATGTTCTCCCTGGCTACACCAAATCTGGAGGCACCTTCAGGAGGCCAATTTTTAAGTACGGCAAGCACGTGTTCACCCACGTAACGACATTCCTCTGCGTTAAGCAGCCGCCTGGCAGTCAGAAGGATGCCTACTACGGCCTCCATCACATGCGGGCGATCGTACGGGGCCATAATCACCTTCTCCTACCAAATAGTCTCAAAGATTGGGCCACATGCTTGTCGGCAATCCAGGACGCGGACCTCAGACAAGAATACTTTCGCATCCAGTCGGAGTTTGCAGAAATCATCCATCAAGATGTCCTTCGTACCTCGGGGCAGTTCTACCTCAGGTATCAACCATGCAACAGTGAAACAGAAACAACGCTACAAATGCAGGCTGACAACGATCACGATTTCATGACTATCACGAAAGACGGCGGCTTCATCCACGCTCCGGTCCCTGAGTCAAATCGAAAGTAGTGATGCTATGTAGTTCTGAAATATCGATTAGCTCATGTTGTAATTAAACTTTAATGAACTTGTATGTCTCTTTGGTTTGGACAGTCCTTCAACTTATATGTAATCGATGCTATTTATTAGTAGGACCATGAATCGTGCTATTAATGTGTTTCTTTTCTCTTCTGATCCTTTTGTTGCATACTTATATATTGCTTATGTATTGTCTGTGAATTGCTACTAACGTTTTGTTTGTCTAGTGCATAGAGATGTCGTCGTATGTCGTGTACAAGGGTAAGGTTCCCGAAGTCTACGACGACTGGGAGGAGTGTTGGAGACAGGTTCACCATTTCAGCGGTAACAGTTACAAAGGGTACAACACTAGGGCGGAGGCGGAAGCTAGATACGCGCGCTATCTAGCGGGAGAGAGGAGGGAGCGGAGGAGGAACCGGATGAAGACCAGTTTCATCACGATGATGCTCATCGTGATGACCACAGCTCTCTTCTATGTGATGGTAGTTTAGATGATCGATATCGACTTGTAATGTGAAGACAAACTCGCTACTCGCGGTCTCGAGACTTGTAATGGACTAACTTTGTTCAGTCTTTTGAATTCGGAGACAAAAATGATGAATTGTATTCAGAGACTAATCTTCTATTGTATTCGATAAATCTATTGTTTATATGTTGTGTTGTCTATATTATGTGCAGTAATATATTTTGTAACCTGTGCAAATATCAGAAAAGAAAAAAATCCTAATATTCATACTAGTGGCGCACCATACTGCATTTTAGTGGCGCACTGCAATAAACATACTAGTGGCGCATTATCTAGAAGTGCGCCATTAGTAACCCAAAGCACAAGGTAAATACGGCCCCCTGGGTGGCATAGTAATGGCGCACCAGGGGATATATTAATGGCGCACTGCCAGGTGCGCCACTATTATCTGGGATACTAGTGGCGCACCAGGGGTGCGCCATTAGTACTTGTTACTAGTGGCGTGTTAATAGTGGCGCACCTGTAGTGCGCCATTAATGGCCAAAACAGGTGGGACACTAATTAGCCTTTTCCTAGTAGTGATGTGTGTCCTTGGGTGAATATCTGGGTCCCATCCAAGAGATGGGAGTGAAATTCAAACATCTGGGCATCGTGGCTCAGCCGAAAAGATTGAGAAACTTGGTTTTTTAATTCCTGTAATTCCAAAACACGCCTGAAAATCATGAAACTTGGCATGGTCTCATGACATGGCACCAACGTGATGTGGTAATTTTTCTGTCTGATTTGCGAAGCCGCACACATTAACAATCAACAAAGTCATTTTGGAACAAGTGTTGTCACATTACAAATCGGAAACACAAGTATTATTGAAACTGTGGGCGTTCGACTTACCAATTACATGCGGCCACGCGTCCCCTTTTTTATTGGCTAGGAGGTGCCATGCGGGGTAGCTATTTGAGTACGGGAGGCGTGCGATCGGACCTCTGTGCGTGCTCATCGGGAGGAGAGCCCTTTGACCGCTACCCGTCGCGCACCTTCCTCCCAATGTCTCCATTAATGGCGCTCGAGCACCTATTCTACGGCATGGCTATATGTCTCACTGGACTGAGATTTAAGAGAGAAAAATGAAAATCCAAAAAAAAGTTTTGCACAGATCTTGATGTAAGATCCGACGGACCTATATAACATCGACTGCGATTTATAGCAAGCATGATGAATATAAGATGATGACATTGGATAATAATTGTCTTACATATTTATAAACATAATTAAAAAAAGCCACATGCAGCAACGCCCGATATACACAAGGGCAAAAGGAGAATGAAGACAACGATCTGGCTCGCTGATCTCTACTTTCTTGATACGTTGATGCAGGCCTCGGGAACTAGTCTCCACGGCAGGCGGCGACGAGCTCTTTCTTGTCCTCAAGATGCTGGTTGAGAGCATCCATAGATTCCGCCACCAGCCTTCTGCGCTCGATGCACAACATGGCATTCTCGTCCATAAGTTTCTCGACGATGACACCGGTCCTCTTCAACAAGGCAGTGGTCTGCTCCTGCTGCTCCGCACTTTCAACGATCTTCGCCCTCAGTAGGTCGCACTCGGCCCGGAGCTTCGCATTGCTCTCATTTAGTTGTCGGATGACGTCGATAGACTGTTCAAACGAGGCTTTCAGGTCATCCAACAACCTCGCCCACCTGGAGATCTCATCCATCTGCCTAAGGACGAGGGCACGCATGCACCTGTAAGAGTCGTCGCCTGCCCGCGAGACATTTTCCCAAGCCGCCGCGGCACGGGAGGACATCTCTGCTGCATTCGCGGCATGGCGGGACAGCTCTTCTACTTCCGCGGCGCGGCCAGACCAGTCTGCTGCATCGACGGCGCGGTGGGTCCTCCGTGCTGCTTCGGTGGCGCGGCGGGACCTCTATGCTGCTACGGTCGTGCGGCAGGACATGTTGGCTGCTTTCGCGGCGAGGTGGGACATCTCTTGTGCTTCCGCTTCCAGGCTCGCCTCTCCCTGGTGGCAATTTCTCGACCCCAGAACTCACGCTGGCGATGGCGGATGCAAGGGAACGATGATGAATGACTTGTTTGTTTTTGACTTTTTGTGGACGAGGAGTTGAGGAGGAATGTGCAGTCATCTTGGATTAGTAGTATTTATAACCGAGTATTAATACGCTCCTAAGTGGGAAACCGTTTAGGTTTTGATTGGTGTGAATAGGTTTGCAATTTGGAATGTGACGGGACGCATGCTCAAAATTTACTGACAGTTATAAGTGTCGCACTATTCCCGGAAGATGTAACGTGGGCACGTACACCTTCTCGGATGCGTACGTGGCGTTTGCACCATAGGGTGCACCGTAATAGGCAATGTCAGCACACGTCTTGTTCCAACAACCATGCACGCTCGTTATTACCATCGCGCACATTTCTTTTAATTAGAATGGGTGTGCCCCGTCTAGCGCACACACATTGATCTATCTAACTGTTTCAGTTTGTTGTGGCTAATCGCAAACAGTTCATCCATGTGAAGTGTATGCCATCAATCGCAAACACTTTGATTTGGCTTACCCGTTTTTGTTATGTTGCCTAATCGCAAACAGTTAATCCTTCTGAAGCATATGCCCTCAATCACACACACCTTGATCTGGCTGACCGTTTCTTTTGTGTTGCCTAATCACAAACAGTTCATCCAAGTGAAGCGTATGCTGTATATTGCACACACCTTCATCTGGCTGCCCGTTTCTTTTGTGTTGCCTAATCACAAACAGTTCATCTGAGTGAAACGTATGCTCTATATCGCACACGCCTTCATCAGACTGCCCACTTCTTTTGTTCCACCTCATCGCAAACAGTTCATTGGACTGAACCGTATGCCCTGGACCGCACACGCAACTAAAATCTAAACCGTGTTTGATGCATCCACCATTGCAAATGTTTTGCACCTTTTAGATGGGTTTTTTACATCCCCGTGCATTGCACACAGTGTCGTGAAAGGGTCTCTGATCGTAGTGTCGCGTTAGCAGCATCCTGCAGTAGTGTGTGGTCAACCATGGGATCAACAGGATAGCCTAGTAATAAGCCACAAGTATAGGGGGTCACGGTAGTCTCTTTCGATAAGTAAGAGTGTCGAACCCAATGATGAGATAAAGGTAGAACAAATATTCCCGCAGGTTCTATCGACCACCGAGACAACTCTATGCACGCTTGACGTTCGCTTTACCTAGAACAAGTATGAAACTAGAAGTACTTTGTAGGTGTTGTGGGATAGGTTTGCAAGATAATAAAGAGCACATAAATAAAAACTAGGGGTTGTTTAGATAAATAAACAATTAAGTTAATATAGCAAGTGTGGAAAAGTTGTGGTACGAGTTGGGAATTGTCCCTAAGCAATTGACTACGTTACTAGACCGACGACAAGTTTTTATGTGGGAGAGGCCACTTCTAGCATGTCATTTCTTACATGGAATTCTATGCCCTTATGATTGGAATTATTAGCAAGCATCCCCAACTACTAATGTTCATTAAGGTAAAACCAAACCATAGCATTAAGATATATTGGCCCCCCTTTAATCTCATATGCATCAATTTCTATGCTAGGCTGAAGCTGTTGTCACCCTTGCCCTCCAATACATAGTCCTTTCAACATAATTAACCCTATGGTGTGATCCACACGCACGCTCATATGATGGGCACCAAAGGACATCAACATAACCTCAAGCAAATTAAACCAATCATATCAATTCACCAATCATCGATAGGACAACAAAAATCTACTCAAGCATCATAGGATGGCAACATATCATTGGATAATAGTATGAAGCATAAAGCACCATGTTCAAGTAGAGGGTACAACTGTAGGATCGGGAAGAGGTGTCTAGAGGGGGGGGTGATTAGACCCTCAACAAGAAAAAGTAGCAATTTTTAATTTCTTTAAGTTAAGGTGGAGTTTTAGCACAAGTTTAAACATTCACAATACATTTCAAGCAAGCATGGCAAGAGTATATGAGCAGCGGAAAGTAAATCATGCAAGTTGCAAGGAAGTAAAGGGATGGGATTGGAGTGTGCAAACGCAATTGGAGACAGGGAGATTTTTGGCGTGGTTCTGATAGGTGGTGCTATCGTACATCCACGTTGATGGAGACTTCAACCCACGAAGGGTAACGGTTGCACGAGTCCACAGAGGGCTCCGGGTCCACCAAGAAGCAACCTTATCTATCCCACCATGGCCATCGCCCATGAAGGACTTGCCTCACTTGGGTAGATCTTCACGAAGTAGGCCATCGCCCATGAAGGACTTGCCTCACTTGGCTCCCAAGTGACACCTAACCAATCTAGGAGACACCACTCTCTAAAAGGTAATATATGGTATGTTGATGATGAACTCCTTACTCTTGTGCTTCAAATGATAGTCTCCCCAACACTCAACTCTCTCTCACTGATTTGGATTTGGTGGAAAGATAATTTGAGTGGAAAGCAACTTGGGGAAGGCTAGAGATCAAGATTCTTGTGGTTGGAATGGAATATCTTGGTCTCAACACATGAGTAGGTGGTTCTCTCTCAGAAAATGAATGGTATAAGTGTAGGCATGTTTTGATGGCTCCCTCCACGAATGCAGGAAGGGTGGAGGGTATATATAGCCTCCACACAAAATCTAGCCATTACACACAATTCACCAAACTCAGTGGGACCGAATCGAGAAACTCGGTCAGACCGATTTGATTCAAAATGTGAACATTAGGATTTTTGGTGGGACCGATATGATCAACTCGGTGGGACCGATGTGCTAGGGTTAGTGTAAAACCTCAACTCGGTTTGACTGATTACACAAACTCGATGGGACCGATTTTGGTAATAAGCAAAACAGAGAGTTGGTCAAGCAAACTCGGTGGGACCGATCGCATATCTCGGTGAGACCGAAATAGATGCAACAGGCAACAGAGAGTTGGCAAGCCCATCTTGGTGAGACCGAGATCCCATCGGTGAGATCGAACTGATTAGGGTTTCTGGCAGTGGCTATGTCAAGTGAACTCGGTGGCGTCGGATAGATCAAATTGGTGGGGCCGAGTTTTACTTTTGATTTAGGACATATGTGGAAATGAGAAAGTGGTTGAGGGCTTTGGAGCATATCACTAAGCACTTTGAGCAAGCAAGCCATTGAGCAACACCTCATCCCCTTTTAATAGTATTGGCTTTCCTATGGACTCAATGTGATATTGGAGCACTAAAATGAAAATGTAGAGTCTTGAGCTTTTGCCAATCCTTGTCCTTAGTTTCTTGAAGGGGTTCCACATCCTCTTGTCCAAGCCAGTCCACTGTTGAACTCATCTGAAATATACTAGATGAAAATGTTAGTCCAACAAGAGATATGTTGACATTAAATACCAAAATCACCAGGGAGCACTTGTGCTTTCAATCTCCCCCTTTTTGGTAATATATGACAACATACATCAAAGCTTTAGATAAATATATGAAGACTAGCAAGTAAAGCTTTGGAAGGACATGTAACATGCATAGGCTCCCCCTACACGTATGCAATCATGTAAATATAGAATATAAGATCATGTGAATGCATAACTGCTACCTCTTGAGCACTGTGTTGGTTTTCCCCGAAGAGGAATGGATGATGCAGCAAAGTACCGTAAGTATTTCCCTCAGTTTTTGAGAACCAAGGTATCAATCTAGTAGGAGGCTACACGTGAGTCCCTCGTACCTGCACAAAACAAATAACTCCTCGCAATCAACGCGATAAGGGGTTGTCAATCCCTTCACGGTCACTTACGAGAGTGAGATCTGATAGATATGATAAGATAATATTTTTGGTATTTTTGTGATAAAGATGCAAAGTAAAATAAAAGCAAAGTAAAAAAGCAAAGGAAATAAATAAGTATTGGAAGATTAATATGATGAAGATAGACCTGGGGGCCATAGGTTTCACTAGTGGCTTCTCTCAAGAGCATAGGTATTTTACGGTGGGTGAACGAATTACTGTTGAGCAATTGACAGAATTGAGCACATTATGAGAATATCTAGGTATGATCATGTATATAGGCATCATGTCCGAGACAAGTAGACCGACTCCTGCCTGCATCTACTACTATTACTCCACTCATCGACCGCTATCCAGCATGCATCTAGAGTATTAAGTTCATGGAAACAGAGTAACGCCTTACGCAAGATGACATGATGTAGAGGGATAGATTCATGCAATATGATAAAACCCCCATCTTGATATCCTCGATGGCAACAATACAATATGTGCCTTGCTGCCCCTACTATCACTGGGAAAGGACGCCGCAAGATTGAACCCAAAGCTAAGCACTTCTCCCATTGCAAGAAAGATCAATCTAGTAGGCCAAACCAAACTGATAATTCGAAGAGACTTGCAAAGATAACCAATCATACATAAAAGAATTCAGAGGATATTCAAATATTGTTCATAGATAATCTTGATCATAAACCCACAATTCATCGGTCTCAACAAACACACCGCAAAAAGAAGATTACATTGAATAGATCTCCACAAGAGAGGGGGAGAACATTGTATTGAGATCCAAAAAGAGAGAATAAGTCATCTAGCTAATAACTATGGACCCGAAGGTCTGAGGTAAACTACTCACACTTCATCGAAGAGGCTATGATGTTGATGTAGAAGCCCTTCGTGATGGATGCCCCCTCCGGCGGAGCTCTGGAACAGGCCCCAAGATGGGATCTCATGGATACAGAAAGTTGCGGCGGTGGAATTAGGGTTTTGGCTCCGTATCTGATCGTTTGGGGGTATGTATGTATATATAGGAGGAAGGAGTACGTCGGTGGACCAACAAGGGGGCACGAGGGTGGAGGGCGCGCCTGGGGGGTAGGCGTGCCCCCTACCTCGTGGCCTCCTCCTTTGTTTCTTGACGTAGGGTCCAAGTCTCGTGGATCATGTTCGGTGAGAAAATCACGTTCCCGAAGGTTTCATTCAGTTCGGACTCCGTTTGATATTCCTTTTCTTCAAAACCCTAAAATAGGCAAAAAAAACAGCATTCTGGGCTGGGCCTCCGGTTAATAGGTTAGTCCCAAAAATAATATAAAAGTGGATAATAAAGCCCAATAATGTCCAAAACAGTAGATAATATAGCATGGAGCAATCAAAAATTATAGATACGTTGGAGACGTATCAAGCATCCCCAAGCTTAATTCCTGCTCATCCTCGAGTAGGTAAATGATAAAAAAGATAATTTTTGATGTCGAGTGCTACTTGGCATAGTTTTAATGTAACTCTTCTTAATTGTGGTATGAATATTCAGATCCGAAAGATTCAAGATAAAAGTTCATATTGACATAAAAATAATAATACTTCAAGCATACTAACAAAGCAATCATATCCTCTCAAAATAACATGGCCAAAGAAAGTTATCCCTACAAAATCATATAGTCTGGATATGCTCTATCTTCACCACACAAAGTATTTAAATCATGCACAACCCCGATGGCAAGCCAAGCAATTGTTTCATACTTTTGACATTCTCAAACTTCTTCAATGTTCACGCAATACATGAGCGTGAGCCATGGATATAGCACTATATGTGGAATAGAATGGTGGTTGTGGAGAAGACAAAAAAGGAGAAGATAGTCTCACATCAACTAGGCGTATCAATGGGCTATGGAGATGCCCATCAATAGATATCAATGTGAGTGAGTAGGGATTGCCATGCAATGGATGCACTAGAGCTATAAGTATATGGAAGCTCAACAAAAGAAACTAAGTGTGTGTGCATCCAACTTGCTTGCTCATGAAGACCTTGGGCATTTAGAGGAATCCCATCATTGGAATATACAAGCCAAGTTCTATAATGAAAAATTCCCACTAGTATATGGAAGTGACGAAATGAGAGACTCTCTATCATGAATATCATGGTGCTACTTTGAAGCACAAGTGTGGTAAAGGATAGTAACATTGTCCCTTCTCTCATTTTCTCTCTTTTTTTTTATTTGGCCCTTTTTATGGCCTATTTTTTTCGTCCGGAGTTTCATGCCGACTTGTGGGGGAATCATAGTCTCCATCATCCTTTCCTCACTAGGACAATGCTCTAATAATGATGATCATCACACTTTTATTTTCTTACAACTCAGCAATTACAACTCGATAATTAGAACAAGATATGACTCTATATGAATGCCTCCGGCGGTGTGCCGGGATATGCAATGAATCAAGAGTGACATGTATGAAAGAATTATGAATGGTGGCTTTGCCACAAATACGATGTCAACTACATGATCATGCTAAGCAATATGACAATGATGGAGTGTGTCGGAACGGTGGAAAGTTTCATGTCAATATATCTCGGAATGGCTATGGAAATGTCGTAATAGGTAGGTATGGTGGCTGTTTTGAGGAAGGTATATGGTGGGTGTATGATACCGGCGAAAGGTGCGCGGTATTAGAGAGGCTAGCAATGGTGGAAGGAAGAAAAGTGCATATAATCCATGGACTCAACATTAGTCATAAAGAACTCATATACTTATTGCAAAAATCTACAAGTTATCAAAGCAAAGTATTACGCGCATGCTCCTAGGGGGATAGATTGGTAGGAAAAGACCATCGCTCGTCCCCGACCGCCACTCATAAGGAAGACAATCAAAAAATAAATCATGCTCCGACTTCATCACATAACGGTTCACCATACGTGCATGCTACGGGAATCACAAACTTTAACACAAGTATTTCTCAAATTCACAACTACTCAACTAGTATAACTTTAATATCACCATCTTCATATCTCAAAACAATTATCAAGCATCAAACTTCTCATAGCATTCAACACACTCATAAGAAAGTTTTTACTATTCTTTGAATACCAAGCATATTATGATTATTTAAGAAAATCACCATGCTATTTAAGACTCTCAAAATAATCTAAGTGAAGCATGAGATATCAATAGTTTCTATAAAACAAATCCACCACCGTGCTCTAAAAGAATATAAGTGAAGTACTAGAGCAAAACTATATAACTCAAATGATATAAGCGAAGCACATAGAGTATTCTAACAAATTCCAAATCATGTATGGCTCTCTCAAAAGGTGTGAACAGCAAGGATGATTGTGGTAAACTAAAAAGCAAAGACTCAAATCATACAAGACGCTCCAAGCAAAACGCATATCATGTGGTGAATAAAAATATAGCTCCAAGTAAAGTTACTGATAGAAGTAGACGAAAGAGTGGATGCCTTCCGGGGCATCCCCAAGCTTTGGCTTTTAGGTGTCCTTAGATTATATTGGGGGTGCCATGGGCATCCCCAAGCTTAGGATCTTGCCACTCCTTGTTCCATAATCCATCAAATCTTTACCCAAAACTTGAAAACTTCACAACACAAAACTCAAAGTAGAAAATCTCGTGAGCTCCGTTAGCGAAAGAAAACAAAAGACCACTTCAAGGTACTGTAATGAACTCATTCTTTATTTATATTGGTGTTAAACCTAATGTATTCCAACTTCTATATGGTTTATAAACTATTTTACTAGCCATAGATTCATCAAAATAAGCAAACAACACACGAAAAACAGAATCTGTCAAAAACAGAATAGTCTGTAGTAATCTGTAGCTAGCGCAAGATCTGGAACCCCGAAAATTCTAAAATAAATTGCTGGACGTGAGGAATTTATCTATTAATCATCTTAAAAAATAATTAACTAAATATCACTTTCCAAATAAAAATGGCAGCAGTTCTTGTGAGCGCTAAAGTTTCTGTTTTTTACAGCAAGATTAACAAGACTTTCCCCAAGTCTTCCCAATGGTTCTACTTGGCACAAACACTAATTAAACACAAAAACACAACCAAAACAGAGGCTAGATAAATTATTTATTACTAAACGTGAGCAAAAAGCAAGGAATAAAAACAAAATTGGGTTGCCTCCCAACAAGCGCTATCATTTAACGCCCCTAGCTAGGCATAATAAGCAAGGATAGATCTAGGTATTGCCATCTTTGGTAGGCAATTATTTAATGGGGCATATACCATCTTTAGGAATTTCTTTATTTTTATTAATTATCAAACTTTTAGGCACAAGATCGAAAAATTCATTTGTACCAAATGGTTCCTTAATGATAGCAAAAAGATTGGGATGGATACTTATAGATTTGAGATCCGCAGTTTCCTTACTAGAAGATTCACCCTTATTTTTAGGAACATACATAAGCTTGGAAATTTTAGTGGGAGGACTTGGAGTATTTCTTACGGAAGAAAAGTGGTTCCCAAGTTGGTAATAATGCCCTCAAGTTTATCGATTCGAGTGGAATCTTGATTTATTTTCTCATTAACTATAGGTTCCTTTTATTTAATATTTTTCAAGTTGACTCCTACTTTAGATCCATATTGAGTGATTTGGTTGTGGATCTTTTTATCCAAATTTTCAATTAACTCTATAGTAGCAACCTTATTCTCAATAATTTCAAGTCTTTGCATTACATGCTCCAAAGTTAACGTAGTTCCATTAACCAAAAGAGGTGGTGAGCCAAATAAATCTATCATAGCATTATAAGAATCAAAAGTATGACTACCCAAGAAGTTCCCTCCGGTAATGGTATCAAGGATATATCTGTGCTAAGGAGAACGGAAGTAGATTGCTTCCTGGTAGATCTATTTTGAGCATTGCAAATTCTATACCAAGCGTCTTTTAGATTTTCTCCCTCCCTTTGCTTGAAATTTAGAACTTCATTCTCGAGAGACAACAGAGAAGATAGAGGACTAGCCATAACGACAAGCAAGCGGAAAATAGGTGAATAGAGGAAGAGAGGGAGGATAGAGAGAGAGGGCGAATAAAACTGCAAGGGTGAAGTGGGGGAGAGGAAAACGAGAGGCAAATGGCAAATAATGTAATGCGGGAGATAAGGTTTGTGATGGGTACTTGGTATGTCGAATTTTGCGTAGACTCCCCGGCAACGGCATCAGAAATCCTTCTTGCTACCTCTTGAGCACTGCGTTGGTTTTCCCCGAAGAGGAAGGGATGATGCAGCAAAGTAGCGTAAGTATTTCCCTCAGTTTTTGAGAACCAAGGTATCAATCCAGTAGGAGGCTACGTGCGAGTCCCTCGTACCTGCACAAAACAAATAACTCCTCACAACCAACGCGATAAGGGGTTGTCAATCCCTTCACGGTCACTTATGAGAGTGAGATCTGATAGATATGATAAGATAATATTTTTGGTATTTTTTTGATAAAGAGGCAAAGTAAAATAAAAGCAAATTAAAAGCAAAGGAAATAAATAAGTATTGGAAGATTAATATGATGAAGATAGACCCGGGGGGCATAGGTTTCACTAGTGGCTTCTCTCAAGAGCATAGGTATTTTACGGTGGGTGAATGAATTACTGTTGAGCAATTGACAGAATTGAGCATAGTTATGAGAATATCTAGGTATGATCATGTATATAGGCATCACGTCCGAGACAAGTAGACCGACTCCTGCCTGCATCTACTACTATTACTCCACTCATCGACCGCTATCCAGCATGCATCTAGAGTATTAAGTTCATGGAAACAGAGTAACACCTTAAGCAAGATGACAAGATGTAGAGGGATAGATTCATGCAATATGATAAAAACCCCATCTTCTTATCCTCGATGGCAACAATACAATACGTGCCTTGCTGCCCCTACTGTCACTGGGAAAGGACACCGCAAGATTGAACCCAAAGCTAAGCACTTCTCCCATTGCAAGAAAGATCAATCTAGTAGGCCAAACCAAACTGATAATTCGAAGAGACTTGCAAAGATAACCAATCATACATAAAAGAATTTAGAGGAGATTCAAATATTGTTCATAGATAATCTTGATCATAAACTCACAATTCATCGGTCTCAACAAACACACCGCAAAAACAAGATTACATCGAATAGCTAGATCTCCACAAGAGAGGGGGAGAACATTGTATTGAGATCCAAAAAGAGAGAAGAAGCTATCTAGCTAATAACTATGGACCCGAAGGTCTGAGGTAAACTACTCACACTTCATCGGCGAGGCTATGGTGTTGATGTAGAAGCCCTCCGTACTGGATGCCCCCTCCGGCGGAGCTCCGGAACAGGCCTCAAGATGGGATCTCATGGATACAGAAAGTTGCGGCGCTGGAATTAGCGTTTTGGCTCCGTATCTAATTGTTTGGGGGCACGTAGGTATATATAGGAGGAAGGAGTACATCGGTGGAGCAACAGGGGGCCCACGAGGGTGGAGGGCGCGCCTGGGGGGTAGGCGCGCCCCCCTACCTCGTGGCCTCCTCCTTTGTTTCTTGACGTAGGGTCCAAGTCTCCTTGATCATGTTCGGTGAGAAAATCACGTTCCCGAAGGTTTCATTCCGTTTGGACTCCGTTTGATATTCCTTTTCTTCGAAACCCTAAAATAGGCAAAAACAGCAATTCTGGGCTGGGCCTTCGGTTAATAGGTTAGTCCCAAAAATAATATAAAAGTGGATAATAAAGCCCAATAATGTCCAAAACAGTAGATAATATAGCATGGAGCAATCAAAAAATATAGATACGTTGGAGATGTATCAATAATCATGACAGAGCATGCAATGAGTTACGTGTATCTTATCTATATGCATCAGAGCAAATGGTGTGGATATAGGAAGTGTACCTTCATGTTCATGAGTCCTTCTTGCAAACAATATATACATTAGAAAGAGATCATCATGGACATGAGTGTGATGGATATACTTACCTTGTGGTCTTGAGCTGGCTTTGGAAGAGATGAACCTGAGTAAACAAGGTTAGATAACACAGAAACATCTACTAAACATAGCAAGAACAGCAAACCGCAAGAGTACTAAGATTGGGATGACATGTAGTGAGTGAGTACTAGTGTAACACCCCGGATATTACTTTTCCAATTTGTACTCCGACTCTTGCCGTTTCCGGCATTAAGTTATATTTATTTCTCGGGTTCGGGTCTTTGTCTTCGTGTGTTGTTTTTCGTTGTCATGCATCTCATATCATGTCATCATGTGCATTGCATTTGCATACGTGTTCATCTCATGCATTCGAGCATTTTCCCCGTTGTCTGTTTTGCATTCCGGCGCTTCGTTCTCCTCCGGTGGTCATTTCTAGCTTTCTTTCGTGTGTGGGGATTAAACATTTCCGGATTGGACCGAGACTTGTCATGCGGCCTTGGTTTACTACCGGTAGACCACCTGTCAAGTTTCGTATCATTTGGACTTCGTTTGATACTCCAACGGTTAACTGAGGGACCGAAAAGGCCTCGTGTGTGTTGCAGCCCAACACCCCTCCAATTTGGCCCAAAACCCACCAAACTCTGCTCCATCACCTAGAGCGTTCGATCACGATCGCGTGGCCGAAAACCGCACCTCATTTGGACTCTCCTAGCTCCACTTATGCCTATAAATAGGACCCCCCGAATTTCGGATCTCTCCCTCTCCCCGAAACCCTAAATCCCTCTCCGCCGCGCCGGACGTGTCCGACCCGCGCCGGACGTGTCCGGCCCGACGCCCGCCGCGGCAACGTGGCTCACGCCACCTCGCTGCCGCCGTGGCCCGGGAGGCCCAGCGAGCCCGAGCCGCCACCTCACCTCGACCACCACCGCCTCTCCCAGCTCCGGTGGGCGCCGCCGCCGCCGCCGCGGGCCACCGCCCGGCCGCCGCGCGCCACCGCGCCGGCCGCCGCCTCCTCCTCCGTCCGGCCGCTCCGGCCTCCTCCTCGCCGCGCCTCGGTGCTCCGGCCGGCGCGCCCCGGCCTCTCCTCGCCCGGCGACCCCTCCTACTCCGGCCGCCGCCGTCCTCAACGTTGGCCAACCTCGGGAGTCGCGCTGGTGAACAGTGATCTCAGGTCCAGATCTAGATCCGGTTGACTTTTCTCCTCCGAACCCTAATTTTTTAGCAAACTTTGACCTGTGATATCTCCGCATCCATAGCTCCGATTTGGACATTTAGTATATCAAAATGTTCGTCTCGACGAGTACATCATTTAATTACATTGCAGCATTTTCATTTGAGCTCATCTTGAATCCCGAAATGCTGTTAGAAGGAGGCTTCGTGAGTTAATTATCAGATCTGCTAGTTCATCTTAGACTTTTGTCATTTTTGCCATGATTGTTGTGTGCATGATATGCATGTGAGTCCTTCATATGCTTTGTTAAGCATCTTGTTATCTTTCCAGAGGTGAAACCCATGCATTTTTAGGATGTGTGTGGTGACTTGTGCAAGCTTGCAAAGTGAGGCACCCGGTAAATCAGTTTTCAGGGACTTAGTAGTTTTCACTAAGTCTGGGATTATTTAGTTCATGATGCCATATGTTCTTGCTGTTTCCTAGTGATCCGTGCCTCTTTTGAGGATGATCAGTAAAGGAGTTTTGTTAATCTTGTTATGCTCTATCCATCCATGTCTTTAATTGCAATTATGGAGCACCCTATCTTGAGTCAGTCGAGCTCTACTTTTGCTTCGTGGTGAACCTGGGCAGATCGTCAACTTGTTTGCGATTTTGCCGATGTTATTGTAGTTGATCCATGCATGTTGTGCCATTGTTCTTACCATGTCTAGCTTGCTTTTTGTGCCTTTTTAATGGATGTGTGATTTCCTTGCCATGAACAGTACCGTAGTGAGTGCATCGAGCTCGTTTACATGCCTTCGTGAGTTAAATTTCAGCATGTCTCAGTTTTCACTAAGTCTGAAAACTGATTGTGTTTTAGCTATGTTCGTGTGCTTTTTAGTATATATTTTGTGATCCCTTTTGGCCCCAGGTCACTTAGGGTCTTTTGTTAAGCTTGTTGAGTAGCTCCATACCATGTTCTTCTTTGTCTTAATCAGGTCCTGTAGCATGTTGTTTTGCTGCTCCGAAGAGGGCTTCATGATCTGAAATTTCAGACAAGTGTTTATTTCACCAAGTCTGAAATCTGTTTTGCATTTGCGTTTTTGCCATGCTTGTTTGAACCTCATAATGGATGAATTGGCCGTGGCTCAGTGCTAGTCTTTTGTTAAGCATCTTGAATGCTTCCCTGCCATGTATTTTGTTGTCATGTTTGAGTGCTGTAGCATATTCATTTCATTAAATTTAGAGGCCTACTTGTTGTAAATCGCAGACCGGTGTCGATTTTGAATCGCTTGCCATTTCCAAACCGTAACTCCGATTCCGGCGTTCTTTATATCGTTTTCAAGCGATTTCATCCCATCTTTCTAGTGGCACACTTGGTTTTCCAAGTTGAGGCCAGGTTCATGCATTTCCTGTCATATCTTGCATTTTGCATCCCGCATCGCATCCCGCATAGCATACCATCATTGCATCTTATTGTTTGAGTTTGCACATGGTTGATTGTATCCTTGTTGCTTGTTTGTCTTGTTTGGGTAGAGCCGGGAGATGAGTTCGCTAATGAGGAGCCCGTTGAGTTTGCTTTTGAGGATCCAGTCAACTCTGACAGCTTTGCAGGCAAGATGATCATACCCTCGAAATCACTACTATCTTTGCTATGCTAGTTTGCTCGCTCTTTTGCTATATTCGGGCGGTGTTGCTGGTCTTTTTTTAACCTGTCGAAGTGTCTTGTTGTACCGGGATACCGAGCCTGATCGGAACGTCTCGGGTGGAGGTCTATTCCTTCGTTGACCATGAGAGCTTGTCATGGGCTAAGTTGGGACTCCCCTGCAGGGATTGAACTTTCGAAAGCCGTGCCCGCGGTTATGGGCAGATGGGAATTTGTTAATGTCCGGTTGTATATAACTTAAATGTAAACTTATTAAAATAAATCAATCGTGTGTGTTGCCGTGATGGCCCCTTCTCGGCGGAGTCCGGGAAGTGGACACGGTGTTGGAGTAATGCTTGCGCAGGTTGTTCCTCTAGATTCTCGCTCGCGCTTTGCCTCCTCTTCTCGCTCTCTTTTGCGAATAAGTTCAGCCACCATATATGCTAGTCGCTTGTTGCAGCTTCACATATATTTGCCCTACCCCTTCCTATAAGCTTAAATAGTTTTGATCGCGAGGGTGCGAGATTGCTGAGTCCCTGTGGCTCACAGATTCCTACTATACCAGATGCAGGTCCAGGTGATTCCGCTCCAGGTGGCGAGTACCAGCTCAAGTGGGAGTTCGACGAGGACTCTCAGTGTTACTATGTCTCTTTTCTTGATGATCAGTAGTGGTGTCTAGTTGGGGTTTGATCGGGACCGTGTCGCATGTTGGGTTTTCTTCTATTTTGGCGCCGTAGTCGGGCCATGAGTGTTTGGATGATGTATGTTATTTATGTACTTTGATGTGACGTGGCGAGTGTAAGCCAATTATGTATCTCCCCTTTTATTCTATATATTACATGGGATGTTGTGATGATTGCCTAACTTGCAACATTGCTTTCAATGCGGTTATGTCTCTAAGTCGTGCCTCGACACGTGGGAGCTATAGCCGCATCGAGGGCGGTACAAGTTGGTAATCAGAGCCTTCCCCGACCTTAGGAGCCCCATTACTTGATCATTTTTAGAGGCTGAGTTGTGTCTAGAAAAATGTTTTGAGTCATTTAGGAAATATATATCGGAGAGCTTAGGAATTCTTTTTACTTCCTAGTCTCCTCATCGCTCTGGTAAGGCATCCTGACGTAGAGTTTTGACTCTTCTCTTCTCAAATTTCACAAAAAAAAATTTAGGATCACGTGAGTATCTTGGAATCGTTCCGATGGCTTATGATGAGAACATTGTCTTGGTGCCTCCTGTCAGGGGTTTAGTGGAAGTGTCCCGGGGAGTTGAGCTCTGAGGTGTTGTCATCATAATTTTATCGTTGCAATTCTGGAATACTTGAGATATTTTCGCCGACATTGAAAATCTCTTTTATGCAGTTTGTTGGTGAGATAACCTCGACGCCACCCAGTACTGGGGCGGGAGTTCGGGAGTATCGCCATAACTTGTATAACGGATGCTTTTCGAAGGTTGAGGTAGATGGTTTCCGAAGGTTTCTTGGTTATGTGTTGAAGGATGGATACAGCTGGATGTAGGAATTGCTAGTTTGGGTGAGATATTATGCTTCCCCTGTATCCCCAACACCTGATTGCATAACCGGAAAGTTTCGGGAGTTTCATAGGTGGGAATTCTCGTAGCTCTAGTTCTTCTTCCACGGATATTGGTTTGAGATTGGGATTTCTTACCAATTATTCGTTCTTGATCCGTACCTTGTTGATTTAATTCTTCTACCTAATTCTACGTGGCTTCTCAATTTAGGGATATGTGACCACTTCAAGAGAAGTGCATTCCTTCATTTTGTTCGGATGTGAAGACTTTATGTTGCAATTTTTATTCCGTTGGTTTCAGCTTCATTTATTTGTCTATGTGCTAACGGTGGTCAACCTCTTCAGGATGGCTCCCGCTAAGAGCACCAGTCAGAACCAGAATAAGATCCGCCACCACCTCCACCTCCTCCGGAGGCATGGCAAGCTGTGATGGCCACAACCAATGAAAACACACAGTTGATCATGCAAATCCTCCAAGAGCACAATCAAGGCAGGCAAGGGAATCAAGGCAACAATCAGAATCATTTTGCTACACTGAACCAGTTCCTTGCTAATGGGCCAAAGACGTTCAGCAATTGTGTTGAGGCTTCCGATGCTAACGATTGGCTTGTGGATCTGGGTAAACATTTTGAGTGCAGCAACGTCAGGCCTGAAGATTTAGTCAAGTTCGCTTCCTTCCAACTCAAAGATCAAGTTGCAGAATGGTTCCAGCAGTACAAGGATTCCAGAGGTGGACGTCTGATCACTTGGGATGATTTCCGTCAAGATTTCCGAGCTCATCACATCCCTCAAAGTGTGGTTGAAAGTAAGCTTCAGGAATTCCGCAATCTGAAGCAAGGCTCTTTGTCTGTCTATGACTACAACAAGTTGTTCCAGAAGCTCGCCCGCTTTGCCAAGCAGGACGTACCTGATGAGAAGAGCATGATATACCAGTTCAGGGGTGGCCTCAGAGAAGAAATTCAGCTCGCTCTTGTACTCTTTGAGCCGTTGAGATACGATGAGTTCTACAACATGGCACTGAAGCAAGAGGCTGCTCAGTTGAGGTGTGATGCTTCCAAGAAGCGAGTCAGAGATGCTACTCCGTCTTCCTCTACTCAAGTGGCCAAGTAGCAGAAGTTTTGGCTTCCTCCTCCTCCGTTCCGTCAGCCGTATCAGCAGAAGAGCAAAGGTGGCAGTGGTTCTTCCCACCCACCCAACCCTGGCTTTCAGAACAAGTCTTCGTCTCAACCTCCAAGATCGAGTGCTCTGTACCACCGTCCGCTTTCAGAGGTCACGTGCAACAAGTGCCAAGAAAAGGGTCACTATGCCAACAAGTGTTTCAACCAGAGGCGTCTTCCTCCTCCTCCTCCTCCTGTGAGATCGGCAAGTACAGCTGTGGTCAAGCATAACCCCAAGTCCGCCAAGGTCAACTTGCTGAATGTAGCTCAGGCAGAGGACTCATCAGATGTGATTATGCGTAACCTTCCTGTTAACGATATTCCTGCAAAAGTACTTTTTGATACGGGTGCATCGCATTGTTTCATCTCGAGGCCATTTGTTTCTAAGCATGAGTTGCTTTTGCAAGATTTGCCTAGACAGTTATCTGTTGTTTCTCCGGGTAAATTCATGAATGCAAGTGCTATCGCTCCGGATGTTACTATCATGTTGGGCGATTACAAGTTTCTCTCTTCTCCGGTGGTTCTTGGTAACTCGGATATTGATCTTATTCTCGGAATGGATTGGCTTTCTAAGCACAAGGCACATCTTGATTGTGCTGCAAGGCAGATTCAATTGACTCATTCGTCTGAGGACGTAATTGTCTTTGCCGCTCGTGATGATACCATCCGCCTGTTTTCTCTCAATGAGAAGGGTGAACTGGATGCTATCTCACAAATTCTAGTCGTTTGTGAATATCAAGACGTCTTTCCAGAAGAGCTCCCAGGAATGCCTCCGCATCGGCCAGTTGAATTCGTTATTGATCTTGAGCCTAGTACGGAACCTGTGTGCAAACGTCCTTACAAGCTCGGACCTGAAGAGTTGAAGGAGTTGAAGAAACAACTCGATGAGCAAGAGAGAATGGGTCTCATCCGGCCTAGTTCTTCTCCGTGGGGTTGTGGTGTTCTTTTCGTGAAGAAGAAGGATGGATCGGACCGACTTTGTGTTGATTACCGACCATTGAACAAGAAGACCATCAAGAACAAATACCCACTTCCCATCATCAATGAGCTGTTTGAACAACTCAAAGGTGCCCAAGTATTCTCCAAGCTTGATCTCCGCATGGGTTATCATCAGATTCGTATCCGTGAGCAAGATATTCCCAAGACGGCTTTCAGAACAAGCTTTGGTTCATATGAATACACTGTCATGTCTTTTGGCCTCGTCAACGCTCCTCCGACGTTCTCTCGCATGATGAACTTCATCTTCAACGCCTACACCAATGACTTCGTTTTGGTCTATCTCGACGACATTCTGGTTTTCTCCAAGAACAAGGAAGATCATGCCAAGCACTTGCGTTTTGTGCTTGATAAGCTCAGGGAACATCAGTTCTACGCCAAGTTCTCCAAGTGTGAATTTTGGCTTGATGAGGTCCTTTATCTTGGTCATATCATCATTGCCAAGGGCATTGCCGTGAATCCTGAGAAGGTGTCTGCAATTGTGAATTGGGAACCTCCTCAGAATGTGAAGCAACTCCGTAGTTTCCTCGGTCTCACAAGCTATTGCCGAAGATTCGTTGAAAACTTTTCTAAGATCGCGAAGCCTCTCTCAAATCTTCTCCAGAAGCACGTCAAGTACGTTTGGTCTCCGGAGTGTGATTTTGCTTTCAACACTTTCAAAGAGAAGTTGATCACTGCTCCAGTTCTGACTCCGCCTGATGAATCCAAGCCGTACGAGGTCTTTTGTGATGCCTCTCTCCAAGGTCTCGGTGCAGTTTTGATGCAAGAGAAGAAAGTTGTTGCTTATACCTCTCGCCAGCTGAAGCCTAATGAGAAGAACTACCCCACTCATGATCTCGAGTTGGCGGCAGTTGTGCATGCTCTGTTGACTTGGAGACATCTTCTATTGGGAAGAAAAGTGGACATTTTCACTGATCACAAGAGTCTCAAGTACATCTTCACTCAGCCTAATCTCAACCTCAGGCAAACTCGATGGGTCGAAATGATTCAAGAGTATAATCCGAGTATCGAGTATACTCCAGGCAAGGCCAATGTGATCGCTGACGCTTTGAGCAGGAAAGCGTATTGCAACAGTCTGATTCTTAAGCCTTATCAACCCGAGCTTTGTGAAGCTTTCCGCAAACTGAACCTGCAAGTTGTTCCTCAAGGTTTCCTCGCCAACCTTCAAGTCTCTCCTACCTTAGAAGACTAGATTCTCCAAGCCCAGCTTCTTGATGCTATGGTGAAAAAGGTGAAGATTGGGATTGCCAAGAGTCAGTCCAAGTACAAGTGCTACCGCCTTGATGACAAGGACACTCTCTTCTTCGAGGATCGAATTGTTGTACCCAAAGGTGACCTCCGTAGAGTGATCATGAACGAGGCTCATAATTCTCTCCTCTCCTTCCACCCTGGGAGTACGAAGATGTATCAGGACCTCAAGCAAACTTATTGGTGGACTCGAATGAAGCGCGAGATCGCTCAATTCGTGAATGAATGTGATGTCTGCAGAAGAGTGAAGGCAGAACACCAAAGGCCAGATGGTCTCCTCCAACCTCTTGCCATTCCAGAATGGAAGTTTGACCACATGGAATGGACTTCGTGACTGGGTTTCCAAAGTCCAAGCGTGGCAATGATGTGATATTCGTTGTCATCGACAAGCTCACCAAAGTGGCTCACTTTCTGCCTATAAAAGAGTCGATCACTGCAGCTAAATTGGCGGAACTCTATACCTCTCGAATTGTCTCTCTGCACGGTATTCCCCAAGTGATATCTTCAGACCGTGGCAGCATCTTTACCTCCAAGTTTTGGGATTCTTTTCAGAAGGCCATGGGCACCAACATCCGCTTTAGCACTGCTTTCCATCCTCAAACAAGCGGTCAAGTCGAGCGTGTCAACCAGATTCTTGAAGATATGCTCAGGGCTTGTGTGATCTCCTTCGGCATGAAGTGGGAGGATTGTCTTCCTTATGCTGAATTCTCCTACAACAATAGTTTTCAAGCAAGGCAAGGCCCCATTTGGAATTCTGTATGGCAGGAAGTGCCGTACCCCTCTCAACTGGTCTAAAACCGGTGAACGTCAGCTGCTGGGTAATGACTTAATCACAGAGGCAGAAGAAATGTGCAAAGTCATTCGCGATAACCTCAAAGCAGCCCAATCCCGCCAGAAGAGCTACTATGATAGTAAGCACCGTGATTTGGCTTTCGAGATCGGAGATCATGTTTACCTCCGCGTCTCTCCTATGAAAGGTACTCGCCGCTTCGGTATCAAAGGGAAGCTTGCCCCCAGATACGTGGGACCTTTCAAGATTGTCAGCAAGAGAGGCGACCTCGCCTATCAACTCGAGCTTCCTTCAAACTTTGCAAATGTTCATGATGTGTTCCATGTCTCTCAGCTTTGAAAGTGCTTCAAGACTCCTGACCGCATAGTCAACTTCGAGGACATTGAGCTCCAAGAAGATCTCTCTTATCATGAGCACCCAGTTGCTATTCTCGAAGAGACTGAACGCAAGACTCGCAACAAGTCAATCAAATTTCTCAAAGTCAAGTGGTCACACCATTCCGACCGTGAAGCTACCTGGGAACGCGAGGATCACCTCCGTTCTGAGTACCCGGCGTTCTTTCAGTCCTATATCTCGGGACGAGATCCTTTCGTAGTGGTGGAGTGTTGTAACACCCCGGATATTACTTTCCCAATTTGTACTCTGACTCTTGCCGTTTCCGGCGTTAAGTTATATTTATTTCTCGGGTTCGGGTCTTTGTCTCTGTGTGTTGTTTTTCGTTGTCATGCATATCATATCATGTCATCATGTGCATTGCATTTGCATACGTGTTCATCTCATGCATTCGAGCATTTTCCCCGTTGTCTGTTTTGCATTCCGGCGCTTCGTTCTCCTCCGGTGGTCATTTCTAGCTTTCTTTCGTGTGTGGGGATTAAACATTTCCGGATTGGACTGAGACTTGTCATGCGGCCTTGGTTTACTACCGGTAGACCGCCTGTCAAGTTTCGTATCATTTGGACTTCGTTTGATACTCCAACGGTTAACCGAGGGACCGAAAAGGCCTCGTGTGTGTTGCAGCCCAACACCCCTCCAATTTGGCCCAAAACCCACCAAACTCTGCTCCATCACCTAGAGCGTTCGATCATGATCGCGTGGCCGAAAACCGCACCTCATTTGGACTCTCCTAGCTCCACTTATGCCTATAAATAGGACCCCCCGAATTTCGGATCTCTCCCTCTCCCCGAAACCCTAAATCCCTCTCTGCCGCGCCGGACGTGTCCGACCCGCGCCGGACGTGTACGACCCGACGCCCGCCGCCGCCCGCAGCCAATCCGCCGCTGCCACGTGGCTCAAGCCACCTCGCCGCCGCCGCGGCCCGGGAGGCCCAGATCGGGCCCCCGCGAGCCTGAGCCGCCCCCGCGCCTCCTCACCTCGACCGCCG
>NC_041388.1:612996569-612998839 GCF_002162155.2 Triticum dicoccoides | reverse complement strand
CGCTCCGGCCTCCTCCTCGCCGTGCCTCGGTGCTCCGGCCGGCGCGCCCCGGCCTCTCCTCGCCCGGCGACCCCTCCTACTCCGGTCGCCGCCGTCCTCAACGCCGGCCAACCTCAGGAGTCGCGCCGGTGAACAGTGATCTCAGATCCAGATCTAGATCAGGTTGACTTTTCTCCTCCGAACCCTAATTTTTGAGCAAACTTTGACCTATGATATCTCCGCATCCGTAGCTCCGATTTGGACATATAGTGTATCAAAATGTTCGTCTCGACGAGTACATCATTTCATTCCATTGCATCATTTTCATTTCAGCTCATCTTGATGCCCGAAATGCTGTTAGAAGGAGGCTTCGTGAGTTAATTGTCAGATCTCCTAGTTCATCTTAGACTTTTGTCATTTTTGACATGATTGTTGTGTGCATGATATGCCTGTGAGTCCTTCATATGTTTTGTTAAGCATCTTGTTATCTTTCCAGAGGTGCAACCCATGCATTTTTAGGATGTGTGTGGTGACTTGTGCAAGCTTGCAAAGTGAGGCACCCGGTAAATCAGTTTTCAGGGACTTAGTAGTTTTCACTAAGTCTGGGATTATTTAGTTCATGATGCCATATGTTCTTGCTGTTTCCTAGTGATTCGTGCCTCTTTTGAGGATGATCAGTAAAGGAGTTTTGTTAATCTTGTTATGCTCTGTCCATCAATGTCTATACTTGCAATTATGGAGCACCCTAGCTTGAGTCAATCGAGCTCTATTTTTGCTTCGTGGTGAATCTGGGCAGATCGTCAACTTGTTTGCGATTTTGCCGATGTTATTGTAGTTGATCCGTGCATGCTATGCCATTGTTCTTGCCATGTCTAGCTTGATTTTTGTGCCTTCTTAATGGATGTATGCTTGCCTTGCCATGACCTTCACCGTAGTGAGTGCATCGAGCTCGTTTACATGCCTTCGTGAGTTAAATTTCAGCATGTCTCAGTTTTCACTAAGTCCGAAAACTGATTGTGTTTTAGCTATGTTCGTGTGCTTGTTAGTATATTTTGTCATACCTTTTGGCCCCAGGTCACTTAGGATCTTTTGTTAAGCTTGTTGAGTAGCTCCATGCCATGTTCTTCTTTGTCTTAATCAGGTCCTGTAGCATGTTGTTTTGCTGCTCCGAAGAGGGCTTCATGATCTGAAATTTCAGACAAGTGTTAATTTCACTAAGTCTGAAATCTGTTTTGCATTTGTGTTTTTGCCATGCTTGTTTGAACCTCATAATGGATGAATTGGCCGTGGCTCAGTGCTAGTCTTTTGTTAAGAATCTTGAATGCTTCCCTGCCATGTATTTTGTTGTCATGTTTGAGTGCTGTAGCATGTTCATTTCATTGCATTTAGAGGCCTACTTGCTGTAAATCGCAGACCGGTGTCAATTTTGAATCGCTTGCCATTTCCAAACCGTAACTCCGATTCCGGCGTTCTTTATATCGTTTTCAAGCGATTTCATCCCATCTTTCCAGTGGCACACTTGGTTTTCCAAGTTGAGGCCAGGTTCATGCATTTCCTGTCATATCTTGCATTTTGCATCCCGCATCGCATCCCGCATAGCATACCATCATTGCATCTTATTGTTTGAGTTTGCACATGGTTGATTGTATCCTTGTTGCTTGTTTGTCTTGTTTGGGTAGAGCCGGGAGATGAGTTCGCTAACGAGGAGCCCGTTGAGTTTGCTTTTGAGGATCCAGTCAACTCTGACAGCTTTGCAGGCAAGATGATCATACCCTCGAAATCACTACTATCTTTGCTATGCTAATTTGCTCGCTCTTTTGCTATGCAATTGCTATGATGCCTACCTTTTGCTTGTCAGCCTCCCAATTGCCATGTTGAACCTCTAACCCACCATGTCCTAGCAAACCATTGATTGGCTATGTTACCGCGTTACTCAGCCCCTCTTATAGCGTTGCTAGTTGCAGGTGAAGATTGGAGCCGTTCCTTGTTGGAACATTTATTTACTTGTTGGGATATCATTATGTTGCTATGTTATCTTAATGCATCTATATACTTGGTAAAGGGTGGAAGGCTCGGCCTCTCGCCTGGTGTTTTGTTCCACTCTTGCCGCCCTAGTTTCCGTCATATCGGTGTTATGTTCCCGGATTTTGCGTTCCTCACGCGGTTGGGTTATAATGGGAACCCCTTGATAGTTCGCCTTGATTAAAGCTTTTACAGCAATGCCCAACCTTGGTTTTACCATTTGCCACCTAGCCCTTTTCTTTCCCTTGGATTCTGCAGACTCAAGGGTC
>NC_041388.1:612967556-612996218 GCF_002162155.2 Triticum dicoccoides | reverse complement strand
AGTGCTCCTCTGAGTGTTGGTCCCACTGAGCGATGTCCGAGGCTACCAGGGGCAACTCTGGGCTGGCTTACCCGACGTCTGGCTCATCTGAGTGTGCCCTGAGAACGAGATATGTGCAGCTCCTATCGGGATTTGTCAGCACATTCGGGCGGTGTTGCTGGTCTTGTTTTAACCTGTCGAAGTGTCTTGTTGTACCGGAATACCGAGCCTGATCGGAATGTCTCGGGTGGAGGTATATTCCTTCGTTGACCGTGAGAGCTTGTCATGGGCTAAGTTGGGACTCCCCTGCAGGGATTGAACTTTCAAAAGCCGTGCCTGCGGTTATGGGCAGATGGGAATTTGTTAATGTCCGGTTGTAGATAACTTAAACATAAACTTAATTAAAATAAATCAATCGTGTGTGTTACCGTGATGGCCCCTTCTCGGCGGAGTCCGGGAAGTGGACACGGTGTTGGAGTAATGCTTGCGCAGGTTGTTCCTCTAGATTCTCGCTCGCGCTTTGCCTCCTCTTCTCGCTCTCTTTTGCGAATAAGTTTAGCCACCATATATGCTAGTCCTTGCTGCAGCTCCACATATATTTGCCCTACCCCTTCCTATAAGCTTAAATAGTTTTGATCACGAGGGTGCGAGATTGCTGAGTCCCTGTGGCTCACAGATTCCTACTATACCAGATGCAGGTCCAGGTGATTCCGCTCCAGGTGACGAGTACGAGCTCAAGTGGGAGTTCGACGAGGACTCTCAGCGTTACTATGTCTCTTTTCCTGATGATCAGTAGTGGTGTCCAGTTGGGGTTTGATCGGGACCGTGTCGCATGTTGGGTTTTCTTCTATTTTGGTGCCATAGTCGGGCCATGAGTGTTTGGATGATGTATGTTATTTATGTACTTTGATGTGACGTGGCGAGTGTAAGCCAATTATGTATCTCCCCTTTTATTCTATATATTACATGGGATGTTGTGATGATTGCCTAACTTGCGACATTGCTTTCAATGCGGTTATGTCTCTAAGTCGTGCCTCGACACGTGGGAGCTATAGCCGCATCGAGGGCGGTACAACTAGGTACTCTATTTAAGTATAGACATGTCCCCAAAGAGGTAAAGATATGCAATGAATTCGAAGATTTCCTTCCCTTAGATGTCTTTCTCCCCCTGAATCTTATATGGGATACTGGGAGAAGGCAGGGACAAGAAAATCAGAGCAAAACGAGAAAAACAGCACAAAGCAATCATAACATATACTAACATGCCTTTCCCCTCTTAAAGACATGTGACTTCTCTCCTCTTGAATACCAGGCATCTGGGGTCTCTCTCCCTTTGATGTGATTAAGCTTTGATGGGATCTCTTTCTCCACCTTTGATATCAATTTCCAAGAAGGGATCTTCTGGAGTGTGAGTCGAATAGGTTTGGTCCTTGAGTCACATAACAAAGCAACATATAGAATGTGATGCAGGTAGAGGACAAGAATCATTGAGTGGAGCTGGAACAGATATGCAGGATGCAAATGGCAAAGTGTCTCCTCAGCATTGAAATCGGTGACACCGAGTTGTTTTCTTCGGTGGCACCGAGGTAGTTCAATTAGACCAAAAAAGACAAACTGGTGAGGCCGAGTTCAATATAGAGAGAAAAGAGTTGTCATCTCAGCTCACTAGGCAAATAAGATCTCACAAAGATTTGCAAGGAATTAACTGAAAGATTTGCAATGGACTGCATGCATGGAAAGCAGAAATGAACAGAGAAATTAAAGAAATATAGATGAAGTTTTTTGATTAAAGAAGGGGAACAAATATGCAAGAGATAAATGAAAGGACATAAGGAAACACTAGAGAACTTCATCTAGAATTGGTCGGCGACAAAGTCACCTATGTTAGAGTATATTGATTGAGGAGTCAAGTGAGAACACTTGATCGTAGGTCATACTCATCGTTTAAGCTCAAAATAATGGGTTTGCCATTTTTCATTTAGGCATTTTGATGTACTCGCATCTTTTTGAGCTGCTTTGACCCATGACTTGGGGTAAAGCTTCTCTAAGATGGAATGACACACCTTGGGTGGTGGTGTTGAACTTGACCATGTAGTTGAACTTGTGTAGGATGCTCAGGGTTGATGTAGCTCATCAATGGTTGGGAGCACCGCTTGTAGTTTTGAGTTTATCTACCTACATGGGTTAGTTTTGCAAGGAAGAGCACTTGTGTGTCCAAAAATGACAATCATTAAATTTGATATCAAATGAATCTTGATATAAAGAAATTGTCAAAGGATATGTTGAAAGGATTCATGCTTCCTTGTCTTCAACCACCATATTGTAGAGACTTGGTGATGTAGAGATTGCTCAAGATGTGAGTGTTTTGTAATCTCATAGATTTAGATTCATCCAAGTACCTACAAGGGTTAGATAGCATGCAAGGGTGCAAGTATATATCCAAGACATATGGTCATCATCATAAGAGAAATATCAAGGATTAGTCATAGGCTCATGCCTTGCATGTATCCAAATGGGTTTCTACTCCAAGTTTGAGGCATCAATGATGTTCAATTCATCTCTCAAACGGCAAAATACTTTCTCATCAAGCGGTTTGGTGAATATATCCGCCAATTGCTTATCAGTACGAACATGCTTAAGATCAATGTCCCCTTTTGCAACATGATCTCGAATGAAATGATGAAGAACTTCAATATGCTTAGTTCGAGAATGTTGCATGGGATTGTGAGCAATCTTAATAGCACTTTCTTTCTCACAAAGAAATGGAACATGTTTCACATATATAGATCCCATAATATTTAGGAGTTTGGGTCATCCAAAGTAATTGAGCACAACATGAACCGGCGGCAATGTATTCCACTTCGGCGGTAGATAAGGATACCGAGTTTTGTTTCTTGGAGGACCAAGACACAAGAGATCTACCAAGTAATTGACAAGTACCCAAAGTGGACTTTCTATCAACCTTGTCACCGGCATAGTCCGAGTCGGAATAGCCAACAAGACAAAAGATGACCTCTTAGGATACCAAATGCCAAAATTTGGTGTATGAATTAAGTATCTCACTATCCTTTTCACAACCTTAAGATGACATTCTTTGGGGGCCGCTTGATGATATGTCCATTTTGCATCATGCTTTTATATCGATATTTATTACATTATGGGTTGTTATTACACATTATGTCACAATACTTATGCCTATTCCCTCTTATTTTACAAGGTTTACATGAAGAGGGAGAATGCCAGCAGCTGGGATTCTGGGCTGGAAAAGGAGCAAATATTAGAGACCTATTCTGCACAGCTCCAAAAGTCTTGAAACTGCACGGAAGTTATTTCCAGAATATATAAAAACTACTGGGCGCAAGAAGTACTAGAGGAGGGCCCACCAGCCACGAGGGTGGGGGCGTGCCCTACCCCCCTGGGCGCGCACCCTGCCTCGTGGGCCCCCTGGTGGCCCTCTGATACCCATCTTCTACTATATGAGGTCTTTCGTCCAAGAAAAATTATAAGCAAGCTTTCGGGACGAGACTCGGCCGCCACGAGGCGGAACCAATCTAGGGCTCCGGCGGAGCTGTTCTACCAGGGAAACTTCCCTCCGGGAGGGGGAAATCATCACCATCGTCATCACCAACGATCCTCTCATCAGGAGGGGGTCAATCTCCATCAACATCTTCACCAGCACCATCTCATCTCAAACCCTAGTTCATCTCTTGTATCCAATCTTTGTATCCAAACCTTAGATTGGTACCTGTGGGTTGCTAGTAGTGTTGATTACTCCTTGTAGTTGATGCTAGTTGGTTTACTTGGTGGAAGATCATATGTTCAGATCCATTATCCATACTAATACCCCTCTGATTATGAACATGAATAATCTTTGTGAGTAGTTACGTTTGTTCCTGAGGACATGGGAGAAGTCTTGTTATTAGTAGTCATGTGAATTTGGTATTCGTTCGGTATTTTGATGAGATGTATGTTGTCATCCCTCTAGTGGTGTCATGTGAATGTCGACTACATGACACTTCACCATTGTTTGGGCCTAGAGGGAGGCATTGGGAAGTAATAAGTAGATGATGGGTTGCTAGAGTGACAGAAGCTTAAACCCTAGTTATGCGTTGCTTCGTAAGGGGCTGATTTGGATCCATATGTTTCATGCTAAGGTTAGGTTTACCTTAATACTTCTGTTTTAGTTGCGGATGCTTGCAATGGGGGTTAACCATAAGTGGGATGCTTGTCCAAGTAAGGACAGCACCAAAGCACCGTTCCACCCACATATCAAATTATCAAAGTACCGAACGCGAATCATATGAACATGATGAAAACTAGCTTGACGATAATTCCCATGTGTCCTCGGGAGCGCTTTTCTCTATATAAGAAATTGTCCAGGCTTGTCCTTTGCTACAAAAAGGATTGGGCCATATTGATGCACTTTATTTACACTTGTTACTTATTACTCATTACCAATTACCTTATCACAAAACTATCTATTACCAATAATTTCAGTGCTTGCAGAGAATACCTTGCTGAAAACCGCTTATCATTTCCTTCTGCTCCTCGTTGGGTTCGACACTCTTACTTATCGAAAGGACTACGATAGATCCCCTATACTTGTGAGTCATCAAGACTCTTTTCTGGCGCTGTTGCCGAGGAGTGAAGTGCCTTTGGTAGGTGGAATTTGGTAAGGAAAAATTTATATAGTGTGCTGAAATTTACTGTCACTTGTTACTATGGAAAGTAATCCTTTGAGGGGCTTGTTCGAAGTATCTTCACCCCGACTAGTAGAGCAAATAGTTGCTCCTCAACCTACTAGACCTACTGAAAATGAAAATGTTTACTTTGAAATTCCTTCGGGTATGATAGAGAAACTGCTAGCTAATCCTTTTGCAGGAGATGGAACATTGCATCCCGACTTACACTTAATCTATGTGGATGAAGTTTGTGGATTATTTAAGCTTGCAGATATGCCCAATGATGTTATCAAGAAGAAGTTCTTCCCTTTATCTTTGAAGGGAGATGCATTGACATGGTATAGGCTATGTGATGATATGGGATCATGGGACTACAAACGGTTGAAATTGGAATTCCATCAGAAGTTTTATCCTATGCATCTTGTTCATCGTGATCATAATTATATATATAATTTTTGGCCTCGCGAAGGAGATAGCATCACTCAAGCTTGGGGGAGGCCTAAGTCAATGTTATATTCATGCCCCAATCATGATCTCTCAAGAGGAATGATTATTCAAAAAATTTATGCTCAGCTTTCTCACAACAATCGCTCCATGCTCGATACTTCTTGTACTGGTTCCTTTATGATGAAGACTATTGGATTCAAATGGAATTTATTAGAGAGAATTAAACGCAACTCCGAAGATTGGGATCTTGACGAAGGTAAGGAGTCAGGTATAACACCTAAGTTTGATTCTGTTAAATCTTTTATGGATACCGATGTTTTCCGTAAATTTAGCACTAAATATGGACTTGACTCTGAGATAGTAGCTTCTTTCTGTGAATCCTTTGCTACTCATTTTGATCTCCCTAAGGAGAAGTGGTTTAAATATAATCCTCCCATTGAAACAAAAGTAGTTGCACCTATTAAAGTTGAAGAAAAAACTATCACTTATGATGATCCTATTGTTCCCACTACTTATGTTGAGAAACCACCTTTCACTGTTAGAATAAAGGATCATGCTAAAGCTTCAACTATGGTTCGTAAAAGTAATATTAGAACTTATACACCTCCTGAGCAAGTTAAAGTTGAACCTAATATTGCTATTGTTAAAGATCTCTTGGCTGATAATATCGATGGGCATGTTATTTATTTCTGTGATGAGACTGCTAGAATTGCTAAACCTGGTGCTAAAGATAAACATAGACATGTGGTAGGCATGCCTGTTATTTCTGTTAAAATAGGAGATCATTGTTATCATGGCTTGTGTGATATGGGTGCTAGTGCTAGTGCAATACCTATTTCCTTATACAAAGAAATTATGCATGATATTGCACCAGCTGAGATAGAAGATATCGATGTTACCATTAAGCTTGCTAATAGAGATACTATTTCACCAATTGGGATTGTTAGAGACGTTGAAGTCTTGTGTGGGAAGGCTAAATATCCCGCTGATTTCCTTGTTCTTGGTTCCCCTCAAGATAGCTTTTGTCCCATTATATTTGGTAGACCCTTCTTGAATACTGTTAATGCTAAGATAGATTGCAAGAAGGATGTTGTTACTATTGGTTTGGATGATATGTCTCATGAGTCTAACTTCTCTAAATTTCGTAGACAACTCCGTGATGAGGAATTACCTAGTAAAGATGAAATTATTGGTCTTGCTTCTATTGCCGTGCATCCTACTGATCCCTTAGAACAATATTTACTAGACCATGAAAATGATCTGTTCATGAATGAAAGAAGGGAAATATATGAAGTATTCTTTAAACAGGGACCTATTTTGAAACACAACCTGCCTATTGAAATCCTAGGGGATCCTCCTCCACCCAAGGGTGATCCCGTGTTTGAGCTTAAACCATTACCTGATACTCTTAAATATGCTTATCTTGGTGAAAAGAAGATATATCATGTTATTATTAGTGCTAACCTTTCAGAGAAGGAGGAAGAAAAATTATTGAAAACTCTGAAGAAGCACCGCGCTGCTATTGGATATACTCTTGATGATCTTAAAGGCATTAGTCCCACTCTATGTCAACACAAAATAAATTTGGAGAAAGACGCCAAACCAGTTATTGATTGCTACCTCTTGAGCACTGCGTTGGTTTTCCCCGAAGAGGAAGGGATGATGCAGCAAAGTAGCATAAGTATTTCCCTTAGTTTTTGAGAACCAAGGTATCAATCTAGTAGGAGGCTACGCGTGAGTCCCTCGTACCTGCACAACACAAATAAATCCTCGTAACCAACGCGAATAGGGGTTGTCAATCCCTACACGGCCACTTACGAAAGTGAGATCTGATAGATATGATAAGCTAATATTTTTGGTATTTTTGTGATAAAGATGCAAAGTAAAATAAAGGCAAAGTAAAAAGAAAAGGAAATAACTAAGTAGTAGGAGATTAATATGATAAAGATAGACCCGGGGGCCATAGTTTTCACTAGTGGCTTCTCTCGAGAGCATAAGTATTCTACGGTGGGTGAACAAATTACTGTTGAGCAATTGACAGAATTGAGCATAGTTATGAGAATATCTAGGTATGATCATGTATATAGGCATCACATCCGAGACAAGTAGACCGACTCCTGCCTGCATCTACTACTATTACTCCACTCATCGACCGCTATCGAGCATGCATCTAGAGTATTAAGTTAAAAACAGAGTAACACCTTAAGCAAGATGACATGATGTAGAGGGATAAACTCATGCAATATGATGAAAACCCCATCTTGTTATCCTCGATGGCAACAATATAATACGTGCCTTGCTGCCCGTACTGTCGCTCGGAAAGGACACCGCAAGATTGAACCCAAAGCTAAGCACTTTTCCCATTGCAAGAAAGATCAATCTAGTAGGCCAAACCAAACTGATAATTCAAAGAGACTTGCAAAGATAACCAATCATACATAAAAGCATTCAGAGAAGATTCAAATATTATTCATAGATAGACTTGATCATAAACCCACAATTCATCGGTCTCAACAAACACACCGCAAAAAGAAGATTACATTGGATAGTTCTCCACAAGAGAGGGGGAGAACACTGTATTGAGATCCAAAAAGAGACAAGAAGCCATCTAGCTACTAACTATGGACCCGTAGGTCTGAGGTAAACTACTCACACTTCATCAGAAGGGCTATGGTGTTGATGTAGAAGCCCTCCGTGATCGATGCCCCCTCCGGCGGAGCTCCGGAACAGGCCCCAAGTTGGGATCTCATGGATACAGAAAGTTGCGGTGGTGGAATTAGGTTTTTGGCTCCGTATCTGATCGTTTGGGGGTACGTAGGTATATACAGGAGGAAGGAGTACGTCGGTGGAGCAAAAGGAGGGCCACGTGGGTGGAGGGCCCACCTGGGGGGGTAGGTGCGCCCCTACCTCGTGGCCTCCTCTTTTGTGTCTTGACGTAGGGTCCAAGTCTCCTGGGTCTTGTTTGTTGAGAAAATCACGTTCCCGAAGGTTTCATTCCATTTGGACTCTGTTTGATATTCCTTTTCTTCAAAACCCTAAAACAGGCAAAAAACAGCAATTCTGGGTTGGGCCTCCGGTTAATAGGTTAGTCCCAAAAATAATATAAAAGTTGATAATAAAGCCCAATAATGTCCAAAACCGTAGATAATATAGCATGGAGCAATCAAAAATTATAGATACGTTGGAGACGTATCAGGCATCCCCAAGCTTAATTCCTGCTCGTCCTCGAGTAGGTAAATGATAAAAACAAAATTTTTGATGCGAAGTGCTACTTGGCATAATTTTAATGTAATTCTTCTTAATTGTGGTATGAATATTCAGATCCGAAAGATTCAAGACAAAAGTTCATATTGACATAGAAATAATAATACTTCAAGCATACTAACAAAGCAATTATGTCTTCTCAAAATAACATGGCCAAAGAAAGTTCATCCCTACAAAATCATATAGTTTAGTCATGCTCCATTTTCGTCACACAAGAATGCTCTCATCATGCACAACCCCGATGACAAGCCAAGCAATTGTTTCATACTTTAGTAATCTCAAACCTATAAACTTTCACGCAATATATGAGCGTGGGCCATGGACATAGCACTATGGGTGGAATAGAATATAATGAGGGGGGTTATGTGGAGAAGACAAAAAGGAGAAAGTCTCATATCAACGAGGCTAATCAATGGGCTATGGAGATGCCCACCGATTGATGTTAATGCAAGGAGTAGGGATTGCCATGCAACGGATGCACTAGAGCTATAAATGTATGAAAGCGCAACAAAAGAAACTAAGTGGGTGTGCATCCAACTTGCTTGCTCACGAAGACCTAGGGCGCTTGAGGAGGCCCATTATTGGAATATACAAGCCAAGTTCTATAATGAAAATCCCCACTAGTATATGAAAGTGACAAAACAAGAGACTCTCTATCATGAAGATTACGGTGCTACTTTGAATCACAAGTGTGGCAAAGGATAGTAACATTGTCCCTTCTCTCTTTTTCTCTCATTTTCCTTTTTTTGGGCCTTCTCTTTTTTATGGCCTTCCTCTTTTTTTTGGGCCTTCTCCTTTTTTGGCCTTTCTTCCTTCCTTTTTTATAATTCCTCACTTGGGACAATACTCTAGAAAATGATGATCATCACACTTCTATTTATTTACAACTCAATGATTACAACTCGATACTAGAACAAAATATGACTCTATATGAATGCCTCTGGCGGTGTACCAGGATATGCAATGGACCAAGAGTGACATGTATGAAAGAATTATGAATGGTGGCTTTGCCACAAATACTATGTCAACTACATGATCATGCTAAGCAATATGACAATGATGAATGTGTCATGATAAACGGAATGGTGGAAAGTTGCATGGCAATATATCTCGGAATGGCTATGGAAATGCAATAATAGGTAGGTATGGTGGCTGTTTTGAGGAAGATATAAGGAGGTTTATGTGTGAAAGAGCGTATCATATCACGGGGTTTGGATGCACCGGCGAAGTTTGCGCCAACTCTGAATGTGAGAAAGGGCAATGCACGGTACCGAAGAGGCTAGCAAGGATGGAAGGGTGGGAGTGCGTATAATCCATGGACTCAACATTAGTCATAAAGAACTCACATACTTTTTGCAAAAATCTACAAGTCATCAAAAACCTCGGCACTACGCGCATGCTCCTAGGGGGATAGATTGGTAGGAAAAGACCATCGCTCATCCCCGACCGCCACTCATAAGGAGGACAATCAAATAACACCTCATGTTTCAAATTTGTTACATAATGTTTACCATACGTGCATGCTATAGGACTTGCAAACTTCAACACAAGCATTTCTCAATTTCGCAACTACTCAACTAGTATGACTTTGATATTATTACCTCCATATCTCAAAACAATCATCAAGCATCAAACTTCTCTTAGTATTCAAAACACTCGTAAGAAAATTTTACTAATATTGAATACCTAGCATATTAGGATTTTATGTAAATTACCATGCTATTTAAGACTCTCAAAATAATCTAAGTGAAGCATGAGAGATCAATAGTTTCTATAAAACAAATCCACCACCGTGCACTAAAAGATATAAGTGAAGTACTAGAGCAAAACTATATAACTCAAAAGAAATAAGCGAAGCACATAGAGTATTCTACCAAAATCCAAATCATGTATGGCTCTCTCAAAAGTTGTGTACAGCAAGGATGATTGTGGTAAACTAAAAAGTAAAGAATCAAATCATACAAGACGCTCCAAGCAAAACACATATCATGTGGCGAATAAAAATATAGCTCCAGGTAAAGTTACCGACAGAAGTAGACGAAAGAGGGGATGCCTTCTGGGGCATCCCCAAGCTTTGGCTTTTAGGTGTCCTTAGATTATCTTTGGGGTGCCATGGGCATCCCCAAGATTAGGCTCTTGCCACTCCTTGTTCCATAATCCATCAAATCTTTACCCAAAACTTGAAAACTTCACAACACAAAACTTAAAGTAGAAAATCTCGTGAGCTCCATTAGCGAAAGAAAACAAAATACCACTTCAAGGTACTATAATGAACTCATTATTTATTTATATTGGTGTTATACCTAATGTATTCCAACTTCTATATGGTTTATAAACTATTTTACTAGCCATAGATTCATCAAAATAAGCAAACAACACATGAAAAACAGAATCTGTCAAAAACAGAACAGTCTGTAGTAATCTATAGCTAGCGCAAGATCTGGAACCCCACAAATTCTAAAATAAATTGCTGGGCGTGAGGAATTGATCTATTAATCATCTGAAAAAATAATTAACTAAATATCACTTTCCAAATAAAAATGAAAGCAGTTCTCGTGAGTGTTAAAGTTTCTGTTCTTTTACAGCAAGTGTAACAAGACTTTCCCCAAGACTTCCCAACGGTTCTACTTGGCACAAACACTAATTAAACACAAAAAACACAACCAAAACAGAGGCTAGATAAATTATTTATTACTAAACAGGAGCAAAAAATTAAGGAATAAAAATAAAATTGGGTTGCCTCCCAACCAGCGCTATCGTTTAACGCTCCTAGCTAGGCATAACAAGCAAGGATAGATCTAGGTATTGCCATCTTTGGTAGGCAATCCATAAGTGGCTCTCATAATAGATTCATAAGGTAATTTAATTTTCTTTCTAGGAAAGTGTTCCATGCCTTTCCTTAATGGAAATTGGAATCTAATATTTCCTTCCTTCATATCAATAATTGCACCAATCGTTCTAAGGAAAGGTCTACCAAGAATAATAGGACATGAAGGATTGCAATCTATGTCAAGAACAATAAAATCTACGGGCACATAATTCCTATTCGCAACAATAAGAACATCATTAATTCTTCCCATAGGTTTCTTAATAGTGGAATCCGCAAGGTGCAAGTTTAAAGAGCAATCATCAAAATCACGGAAACCTAACAAATCACACAAAGTCTTTGGAATCGTGGAAACACTAGCACCCAAATCACATAAAGCATAGCATTAATGATCTTTAATTTTAATTTTAATAGTTGGTTCCCACTCATCATAAAGCTTTCTAGGGATAGAAATTTCCAATTCAAGTTTTTCTTCATAAGATTGCATCAAGGCATCAACGATATGTTTAGTAAACGCTTTATTTTAACTATAAGCATGAGGAGAATTTAGCACGGATTGCAACAAGGAAATACAATCAATCAAAGAGCAATTTTCATAGTTAAATTCCTAGAAATCCATAATAGTGGGTTTAGCAACATCTAGGGTTTTAATTTCTTCAATCCCACTTTTATCAATTTTAGCATCAAGATCAACAAATTCCGAATTCTTGGAACGCCTTCTAGGTAAAGGTGGATCATATTCAGTCCCATCATTATTATGATTCATATTGCGAAACAAAGATTTAATAGGGGACACATCAATAAGTTTTAGATCTTCATCTTTATTTTCATAGGAACTAGAAGAACACACTCTTATAAAGGCATATTTCTTAGCACGCATCCTAGTGGTTCTTTCTTTGCACTCATCAATGGAAATTCTCATGGCTTTGAGAGACTCATTGACATCATGCTTAGGTGGAATAGATCTAAGTTTCAAAGAATCAACATCAAGAGAAATTCTATCAACGTTCCTAGCCAACTCATCAATCTTAAGCAATTTTTCTTCAATCAAAGCATTAAAATTCTTTTGTGGAGTAATAAATTCTTTAATATTAGATTCAAAATCAGAGGGCATCTTATTATAATTTCCATAAGAAAAGTTGTAGGAATTACCATAATTATTAGAGGGATTACTAGGATAAGGCCTAGGATTAAAATTTCCTCTATACGTGTTGTTACCAAAATTGTTCCTACCAACAAAATTCACATCCATAGATTCATTATTATTCTCAATCAAAGTAGACAAGGGCATATCATTAGGATCAGAAGAAACACTCTTACTAGCAAGTAATTTCATAAGTTCATCCATCTTTCCACTCAAAACATTAATTTCTTCTATCGCATGCACCTTTTTATTAGTAGATCTTTCAGTATGCCATTGAGAATAATTAACCATAATATTATCTAGGAGTTTAGTAGCTTCTCCTAAAGTGATTTCCATAAAAGTGCCTCCCGTGGCCGAATCTAAAAGATTTCTAGAAGCAAAATTCAATCCGGCATAAATTTTTTGTATAATCATCCACAAATTTAAACCATGAGTAGGGCAATTACGTATCATTAGTTTCATTCTCTCCCAAGCTTGTGCAACATGTTCATGATCAAGTTGCTTAAAATTCATAATATCATTTCTAAGAGAGATGATCTTAGCGGGAGGAAAATACTTAGAGATAAAAGCATCTTTGCACTTATTCCATGAATCAATACTATTTTTAGGCAAACACGAAAACCAGGCTTTAGCACGATCTCTAAGCGAAAAAGGAAATAGCTTCAATTTAACAATATCATTATCCACATCTTTCTTCTTTTGCATATCACACAAATTAACGAAGCTATTTAGATGGGTAGCGGCATCTTCACTAGGAAGGTCGGAAAACTGATCTTTCATGACAAGATTCAGCAAAGCAGTATTAATTTCACAAGATTCAGCATCGGTAAGAGGAGCAATCAAAGTGCTAATAAAATCATTGTTGTTGGTATTGGTGAAGTCACACAATTTAGTATTATCTTGAGCCATCGTAACAAGCAAGCAAACTAACACACAAGCAAACAAAAAGTAAGCGGCCAAAAAGAGGCAAATAGAGAAAGAGAGGGAGGATAGAGAGAGAACGGGTGAATAAAATAGCAAGGGTGAAGTGGGGGAGAGGAAAACGAGAGGCAAATGGCAAATAATGTAATGCGGGAGATAAGGGTATGTGATGGGTACTTGGTATATTGACTTTTGCGTAGACCTCCCCGGCAACGGTGCCAGAAATCCTTCTTGCTACCTCTTGAGCACTGCGTTGGTTTTCCCCGAAGAGGAAAGGATGATGCAGCAAAGTAGTGTAAGTATTTCCCTTAGTTTTTGAGAACCAAGGTATCAATCCAGTAGGAGGCTACGTGCGAGTCCCTCGTACCTGCACAACACAAATAAATTCTCGCAACCAACGCGAATAGGGGTTGTCAATCCCTACACGGCCACTTACGAGAGTGAGATCTGATAGATATGATAAGATAATATTTTTGGTATTTTTGTGATAAAGATGCAAAGTAAAATAAAGGCAAAGTAAATAACTAAGTAGTAGGAGATTAATATGATAAAGATAGACCCGGGGCCATAGGTTTCACTAGTGGCTTCTCTCGAGAGCATAAATATTCTACGGTGGGTGAACAAATTGCTGTTGAGCAATTGACAGAATTGAGCATAGTTATGATAATATCTAGGTAAGATCATGCATATAGGCATCACGTCCGAGACAAGTAGACCGACTCATGCCTGCATCTACTACTATTACTCCACTCATCGACCGCTATCCAGCATGCATCTAGAGTATTAAGTTAAAAACAGAGTAACGCCTTAAGCAAGATGACATGATGTAGAGGGATAAACTCATGCAATATGATGAAAACCCCATCTTGTTATCCTCGATGGCAACAATACAATACGTGCCTTGCTGCCCCTACTGTCACTGGGAAAGGACACCACAAGATTGAACCCAAAGCTAAGCACTTCTCCCGTTGCAAGAAAGATCAATCTAGTAGGCCAAACCAAACTGATAATTCGAAGAGACTTGCAAAGATAACTAATCATACATAAAAGAATTCAGAGAAGATTCAAATATTATTCATAGATAGACTTGATCATAAACCCACAATTCATCGATCTCAACAAACACACCGTAAAAAGAAGATTACATCGAATAGTTCTCCACAAGAGAGGGGAGAACATTGTATTGAGATCCAAAAAGAGAGAAGAAGCCATCTAGCTACTAACTATGGACCCGTAGGTCTGAGATAAACTACTCACACATCATCGGAAGGGCTATGGTGTTGATGTAGAAGCCCTCCATGATCGATGCCCCCTCCGATGGAGCTCTGGAACAGGCCCCAAGATGGGATCTCGTGGATACAGAAAGTTGCGGCGGTGGAATTTGGTTTTTGGCTCCGTATCTGATCGTTTGGGGTACGTAGGTATATATAGGAGGAAGGAGTACATCGGTGGAGCAACAGGGGGCTCACGAGGGTGGAGGGCGCACCTGGGAGGGTAGGTGCGCCCCCCTACCTCGTGGCCTCTTTTGTGTCTTGACGCAGGGTCCAAGTCTCCGGGGTCTTGTTCGTTGAGAAAATCAAGTTCCCGAAGGTTTCATTCCGTTTGATATTCCTTTTCTTCGAAACCCTAAAACAGGCAAAAAAACAGCAATTATGGGCTGGGCCTCCGGTTAATAGGTTAGTCCCAAAAATAATATAAAAGTGGATAATAAAGCCCAATAATGTCCAAAACAGTAGATAATATAGCATGGAGCAATCAAAAATTATAGATATGTTGGAGACGTATCATTGATCACCAACGATGGCTGAAATCTAAGATGAAAGAAGTGGTAAGAAAGGAAATATTAAAGCTCCTTGAGGTAGGTATAATTTATCCCGTTGCTGATAGTCAGTGGGTAAGTCCTGTCCATTGTGTCCCTAAGAAGGGAGGTATTAATGTTGTTCCTAATGATAAAGATGAATTGATTCGACAAAGAATTATTACAGGTTATAGGATGGTAATTGATTTTCACAAATTAAATAAAGCTACTAAAAAGATCATTACCCTTTGCCTTTTATTGATCAAATGCTAGAAAGATTATCCAAACATACACATTTTTGCTTTCTAGATGGTTACTCTGGCTTCTCTCAAATACCTGTGTCAGCTGATGATCAAGCAAAGACCACTTTTACTTGCCCTTTCGGTACTTTTGCTTATAGATGTATGCCTTTTGGTTTATGTAATGCACCTGCTACCTTTCAAAGATGCATGATGGCTATATTTTCTGACTTTTGTGAAAAGATCTGTGAGGTATTCATGGATGATTTCTCCGTTTACGGATCCTCTTTTGATGATTTCTTGAGCAACCTTGATCGAGTTTTGCAGAGATGTGAAGAAACTAATCTCGTTTTGAATTGGGAGAAGTTCCACTTTATGGTTAATGAAGGTATCGTCTTGGGGCATAAAATTTCTGAAAGAGGTATTGAAGTTGACAAAGCTAAAGTTGATGCTATTGAAAAGATGCCATGTTCCAAGGACATTAAAGGTATAAGAAGTTTCCTTGGTCACGCCAGTTTTTATAGGAGGTTCATTAAGGACTTCTCAAAAATTTCTCGGCCTCTGACTAACCTATTACAAAAAGATATTCCTTTTGTCTTTGATGATGGCTGTGTAGAAGCATTTGAAATACTTAAGAAAGCATTGATTTCTGCACCTATTGTTCAGCCACTTGATTGGAATTTACCCTTTGAAATTATGTGTGATGCTAGTGATTATGTTGTAGGTGCTGTTGTAGGGCAAAGAGTTGATAAGAAATTAAATGTTATTCAATATGCTAGTAAAACTCTAGACAATGCCCAGAGAAATTATGCTACTACTGAAAAATAATTTTTAGCAGTTGTTTTTGCTTGTGATAAGTTCAGACCTTATATTGTTGATTCTAAAGTAACTATTCACACTGATCATGTTGCTATTAAATACCTTATGGAAAAGAAAGATGCTAAACCTAGACTTATTAGATGGGTTCTCCTGCTACGAGAATTTGATTTGCATATTATTGATAGAAAGGTAGCTGAGAACCCCGTTGCAGACAACTTGTCTAGGTTAGAAAATGTTCTTGATGACCCACTACCTATTGATGATAGCTTTCCTGATGAACAATTAAATGTCATAAATGCTTCTCAAACTGCTCCATGGTATGCTGATTATGCTAATTATATTGTTGCTAAATTTATACCACCTAGTTTCACATACTAGCAAAAGAAAAAGTTCTTCTATGATTTGAGACATTACTTTTGGGATGACCCACATCTTTATAAAGAAGGAGTAGATGGTATTATTAGACATTGTGTACCTGAGCATGAACAGGAACAGATCCTACGGAAGTGTCACTCCGAGGCTTATGGAGGAAACCATGCTGGAGATAGAACTGCACATAAGGTATTGCAATCTGATTTTTATTGGCCTACTCTCTTCAAGGATGCTCGTAAGTTTGTCTTGTCTTGTGATGAATGTCAAAGAATTGGTAATATTAGTAAACGTCAAGAAATGCCTATGAATTATTCACTTGTTATTGAACCATTTGATGTTTGGGGCTTTGATTATATGGGACCTTTTCCTTCCTCTAACGGGTATACACATATTTTAGTCGCTGTTGATTATGTTACTAAGTGGGTAGAAGCTATTCCAACTAGTAGTGCTGATCATAACACCTCTATTAAGATGCTTAAATAAGTTATTTTTCTGAGGTTTGGAGTCACTAGATATTTAATGATTGTTGGTGGTTCACATTTTATTCATGGTGCCTTTCATAAAATGCTTGCTAAGTATGATGTTAATCATAGAATTGCATCCCCTTATCACCCACAGTCTAGTGGTCAAGTAGAATTGAGTAACAGAGAGCTCAAATTAATTTTGCAAAAGACTGTTAATAGATCTAGAAAGAATTGGTCCAATAAACTTGATGATGCATTATGGGCCTATAGAACTGCATATAAAAATCCTAAGGGTATGTCTCCGTATAAAATGGTTTATGGTAAAGCATGTCATTTACCTCTTGAGCTAGAACATAAGGCATATAGGGCCATTAAAGAGCTCAATTATGATTTCAAACTTGCCGGTGAGAAGAGGTTATTTGACATTAGCTCACTTGATGAGTCGAGAGCCCGAGCCTATGAGAATGCCAATCTGTTTAAAGAAAAAGTTAAAAGATGGCATGACAAAAGGATACAAAAGTGTGAGTTTAATGTAGGTGATTATGTATTGTTATACAACTCTCGTTTAAGATTATTTGCAGGAAAACTTCTCTCTAAATGGGAAGTTCCTTACGTTATCGAGGAGGTCTATCATTCTGGTGCCATAAAAATCAACAACTTCGAGGGCACAAACCCAAAGGTGGTGAACGGTCAAAGAATCAAACATTATATCTCAGGTAATCCCATAAATGTTGAAACCAATATTATTGAAACCATAGCCCCGGAGGAATACATAAGGGACACTTTCCAGAACGTTTCAGACTCCGAAAATGAATAGGTATGTGGTACGGTAAGTAAACGGACTCCAAAATAGTTCTAATGGCAATTTTTCTCCATTTTGGAATATTTAGAAAAATAGGAAAATAAGAAGCATTCCGGGAAGGACACGAGGCTTTCACGAGGGTGGGAGGGGCGCCCTACCCCCCTGGGCGCGCCCCCTGCCTCGTGGGCACCTTGTGTGCTCTCCGGACTCCGTTTTCTTGCACGATACTTCTTTTGGTCGGTAAAAAATCATTATATAATCTCCCGAAGGGTTTTGACCACTGTATCACGCAAATATCTCTTGTCTTTGTTTTGAGCTGTTTTTCTGACAGATCTAGGTCGTCATGTCGTCTTCAAGTGCCCCAAGGACAAGTTCTTCGAGAAGGTCATCAACCCCTACCTCGCAGAGGTGCTGCAACACCCTCAAACCATTGAGATGCATGAGGGGTTGTTGCACATCCGCGATGTTGAGGGACCAAGGAAGACCGGAAGCACGGAGGCAAGGCTCGAGGCATTGGAGCAACAAGTTTTCAAGTGTCAGGAGATGGTGGAGCGTGGACTCAACTCCAATCACATTAGGATCACGGAGTTCACCAACAACCACAAGCTAGACGTCAAGGACATTGGGGAGGCCATCTTCAAGCTTCATGAGAAAATCGAGCACCTCCAAGCCCAGATCTATGACCTGCAAAATCAAAACTGTGAGTATGAATATATATTCAAGAGGATGAATTTGGCTGCAGATTTGAGGATTCAGGAGACTCGATCATCCTTCTATGATGGTGAGCCTATGCCTTGGAAGAGGGACGACAAGCCTACATCATCAACAACTCCACCTTCTTCACCAATAAAGAAGAACTGAGTATCTGGTATGGGAACTCCCCTTGGCAACTGCCAAGCTTGGGGCAGTGCCTCGGTATCGTATCACCATCACTTTTATCTTTACCGTTTTTCTTAGTTCGATCCTTTTGATAATATCTTCATCTAGTAGAATAAAGTTTTAGTATGATCTAGTTGTGAGCTTTGCTTTATGATCCCTCTATGTAATCGAGTCTGTGACCTATATAATAAAGATTAGTGTTGAGTCAAGGGCTTGATTATTTTGCTATGATCTTGAGGGAATTAAGTAAAATAAAAGAGAAGAAATAAAAAAGAAATAAAGAGATCATATGGATCTTATGGAGAGTAATGAGCTCACATATAAAGAGTATGATGAATAAAAGTTGTTGAGAGTTGACAAACATAGTTTTGGTCATCGTTGCAATTAATAGGAAGTAATAAAGAAAGAGAGGTTCACATATAAATATACTATCATGGACATCTTTTATGATTGTGAGCACTCATTAAAGTATGACATGCTAAGAGTTGACATTGGACAAGGAAGACAACATAATGGGTTATGTTTTCTTACATCAGACATAAATTATATTGTCATGGATCATCCAACATATTGAGCTTGCCTTTCCCTCTCATGCTAGCCAAGTTCTCTACACCAAGTAGAAATACTACTTGAAGGAAATATGCCCTAGAGGCAATAATAAAGTTATTATTTATTTCCTTATATCATGATAAATGTTTATTATTCATGCTAGAATTGTATTAACTGGAAACATAATACATGTGTGAATACATAGACAAACATAGTGTCACTAGTATGCCTCTACTTGACTAGCTCGTTGATCAAAGATGGTTATGTTTCCTAACCATAGACATGAGTTGTCATTTGATTAACGGGATCACATCATTAGGAGAATGATGTGATTGACTTGACCCATTTCGTTAGCTTAGCACTTGATCGTTTAGTTTGTTGCCATTGCTTTCTACATGACTTATACATGTTCCTATGACTATGAGATTATGCAACTCCCGTTTACCGGAGGAACACTTTGTGTGCTACCAAACGTCACAACGTAACTGGGTGATTATAAAGGTGCTCTACAGGTGTCTCTGAAGGTACTTGTTGGGTTGGCGTATTTCGAGATTAGAATTTGTCAATCCGATTGTCGGAGAGGTATCTCTGGGCCCTCTCGGTAATGCACATCACATAAGCCTTGCAAGCATTGCAACTAATAAGTTAGTTGCGGGATGATGTATTACGGAACGAGTAAAGAGACTTGCCGGTAACGAGATTGAACTAGGTATTGAGATACCGACGATCAAATCTCGGGCAAGTAACATACCGATGACAAAGGGAACAACGTATGTTGTTATGCGGTCTGACCGATAAAAGATCTTCGTAGAATATGTAGGAGCCAATATGAGCATCCAGGTTCCGCTAATGGTTATTGACCGGAGGCGTGTCTCGGTCATGTCTACATTGTTCTCGAACCCGTAGGGTCCGCATGCCTAACTTACGATGACAATTTCATTATGAGTTTATATATTTTGATGTACCGAAGGTTGTTCGGAGTCCCGGATGTGATCACGGACATAACGAGGAGTCTCGATATAGTCGAGACATAAAGATTGATATATTGGACGACTATATTCGGACACAGGAATGGTTCCGGGAGTTATTGGATATAAAACAGAGTATCTGGGGTTACCGGAACCCCCCCCCCGGGGGGGGTTAATGGGCCTCATGGGCCCAAAGTGGAGCATAGGAGGGGCGGCCAGGGCAGGCTGCGCGCCCCCTCCCCCTCTAGTCCGAATTGGACAAGGGGGAGGGGCGGCGCCCCCCCCTTTCCTTTCTCTCCTCTCTCCCTTCCTTCCCCCTCTCCTAGTTGGACAAGGAAAGGAAGGAGTCCTACTCCCGGTAGGAGTAGGACTCCTCCCTGGCGCGCCTCCTCCTGGCCGGCCACCCCTCCCCCTTGCTCCTTTATATACGGGGGCAGGGGGCACCTCTAGACACAACAATTGATCCTTGAGATCTATTAGCCGTGTGCGGTGCCCTCCTCCACCATAATCCTCGATAATATTGTAGCGGTACTTAGGTGAAGCCCTGGGATGGTAGAACATCAAGATCGTCACCATGCCGTCGTGCTGACGGAACTCTTCCCCGACATTCTGCTGGATCGGAATCCGGGGATCGTCATCAAGCTGAACGTGTGCTAGAACTCGGAGGTGCCGTAGTTTCGGTGCTTGATCGGTCGGGCCGTGAAGACGTACGACTACATCAACCGCGTTGTGCTAACGCTTCTGCTTCTGGTCTACGAGGGTACGTAGATAACACTCTCCCCTCTCGCTGCTATGCATCACCATGATCTTGCGTGTGCGTAGGAAATTTTTTGAAATTACTACGTTCCCCAACAGTGGCATCCGAGCCTAGGTTTTATGCGTTGATGTTGTGCATGAGTAGAACACAAGTGAGTTGTGGGCGATATAAGTCATACTGCTTACCAGCATGTCATACTTTGGTTCGGCGGTATTGTTGGATGAAGCGGCCCGGACCGACATTACGTGTACGCTTACGCGAGACTGGTTGTACCGACGTGCTTTGCACACAGGTAGCTGGCGGGTGTCAGTTTCTCCAACTTTAGTTGAACCAAGTTTGGCTACGCCCGGTCCTTGCGAAGGTTAAAACAGCACCAACTTGACAAACTATCATTGTGGTTTTGATGCGTAGGTAAGAACGGTTCTTGCTAAGCTCGAAGCAGCCACGTAAAACTTGCAACAACAAAGTAGAGGACGTCTAACTTGTTTTTGCAGGGCATGTTGTGATGTGATATGGTCAAGACATGATGCTAAATTTTATTGTATGATATGATCATGTTTTGTAATCGAGTTATCGGCAACTGGCAGGAGCCATATGGTTGTCGCTTTATTGTATGCAATGCAATTGCACTGTAATGCTTTACTTTATCACTAAGCGGTAGCGATAGTCGTGGAAGTGTAAGACGAGACGACAATGATGCTACGATGGTGATCAAGGTGTCACGCCGGTGACGATGGTGATCATGACGGTGCTTCAAAGATGGAGATCACAAGCACAAGATGATGATGGCCATATCATATCACTTATATTGATTGCATGTGATGTTTATCTTTTATGCATCTTATCTTGCTTTGATTGACGGTAGCATTATAAGATGATCCCTCACTAAATTATCAAAGTATAAGTGTTCTCCCTGAGTATGCACCATTGCGAAAGTTCTTCGTGCTGAGACACCACGTGATGATCGGGTGTGATAGGCTCTACATTCAAATACAACGAGTGCAAAATAGTTGCACACGCGGAATACTCAGGTTTAACTTGACGAGCCTAGCATATCACAGATATGGCCTCGGAACACGGAGACCGAAAGGTCGAGCATGAATCATATAGTAGATATGATCAACATATTGATGTTCACCATTGATACTACTCCATCTCACGTGATGATCAAACATGGTTTAGTTGATTTGGATCACGTGATCACTTAGAGGATTAGAGGGATATCTTTCTAAGTTGGAGTTCTTAAGTAATATGATTAATTGAACTTAAATTTATCATGAACTTAGTACCTGATAGTATCTTGCTTGTCTATGTTTGATTGTAGATAGATGGCTCGTGTTGTTGTTCCGTTGAATTTTAATGTGTTCCTTGAGAAAGCAAAGTTGAAAGATGATGGTAGCAATTACGCGGACTGGGTCCGTAACTTAAGGATTATCCTCATTGCTGCACAGAAGAATTACGTCCTGGAAGCACCGCTAAGTGCCAAGCCTGCTGCAGGAGCAACACCAGATGTTATGAACGTCTGACAGAGCAAAGCTGATGACTACTCGATAGTTTAGTGTGCCATGCTTTACGGCTTAGAACCGGGTCTTCAACGACGTTTTGAACGTCATGGAGCATATGAGATGTTCCAGGAGTTGAAGTTAATATTTCAAGCAAATGCCCAGATTGAGAGATATGAAGTCTCCAATAAGTTCTATAGCTGCAAGATGGAGGAGAATAGTTCTGTCAGTGAACATATACTCAAAATGTCTGGGTATCATAATCACTTGACTCAACTGGGGGTTAATCTTCATGTTGGTAGTGTCATTGACAGAGTTCTTCAATCACTGCCACCAAGCTACAAAAGCTTCGTGATGAACTATAATATGCAAGGGATGAATAAGACTATTCATGAGCTCTTTGCAATGCTAAAAGCCGCGGAGGTAGAAATCAAGAAGGAGCATCAAGTGTTGATGGTCAATAAGACCACCAGTTTCAAGAAAAAGGGCAAAGGGAAAAAGAAAGGGAACTTCAAGAAGAACTGTAAACAAGTTGCTGCTCAGGAGAAAAAACCCAAGTCTGGACCTAAGCCTAAGACTGAGTGCTTCTACTGCAAGCATACTGGTCACTGAAAGCGGAACTGCCCCAAGTATTTGGCGGATAAGAAGGATGGCAAAGTGAACAAAGGTATATGTGATATACATGTTATTAATGTGTACCTTACTAATGCTCGCAGTAGCACCTGGGTATTTGATACTGGTTCTGTTGCTAACATTTGCAACTCGAAACAGGGGCTACAGATTAAGCGAAGATTGGCTAAGGACGAGGTGACGATGCGTGTGGGAAATGGTTCCAAAGTCGATGTGATCGCGGTCGGCACGCTACCTCTACATCTACCTTCGGGATTTGTATTAGACATAAATAATTGTTATTTGGTGCCAGCGTTGAGCATGAACATTATATCTGGATCTTGTTTAATGCGAGACGGTTATTCATTTAAATCAGAGAATAATGGTTGTTCTATTTATATGAGTAATATCTTTTATGGTCATGCACCCTTGAAGAGTGGTCTATTTTTTGATGAATCTCGATAGTAGTGATACACATATTCATAATGTTGAAATCAAAAGATGCAGAGTTGATAATGATAGTGCAACTTATTTGTGGCACTGCCGTTTAGGTCATATCGGTGTAAAGCGCATGAAGAAACTCCATACTGATGGACTTTTGGAACCACTTGATTATGAATCACTTGGTACTTGCGAACCGTGCCTCATGGGTAAGATGACTAAAACGCCGTTCTCCGGTACTATGGAGAGAGCGACGGATTTGTTGGAAATCATACATACAGATGTATGTGGTCCAATGAATGTTGAGGCTCGTGGCGGATATCGTTATTTTCTCACCTTCACAGATGATTTAAGCAGATATGGGTATATCTACTTAATGAAACATAAGTCTGAAATATTTGAAAAGTTTAAAGAATTTCAGAGTGAAGTTGAAAATCATTGTAACAAGAAAATAAAGTTTCTACGATCTGATCATGGAGGAGAATATTTGAGTTACGAGTTTGGTCTACATTTGAAACAATGTGGAATAGTTTCGCAACTCACGCCACCCAGAACACCACAGCGTAATGGTGTGACCGAACGTCGTAATCGTACTTTATTAGATATGGTGCGATCTATGATGTCTCTTACTGATTTACCGTTATCGTTTTGGGGTTATGCTTTAGAGACGGTTGCATTCACGTTAAATAGGACACCATCGAAATCCGTTGAGACGACGCCTTATGAAGTGTGGTTTGGCAAGAAACCAAAGTTGTCGTTTCTGAAAGTTTGGGGCTGCGATGCTTATGTGAAAAAGCTTCAACCTGATAAGCTCGAACCCAAATCGGAGAAATGTGTCTTCATAGGATACCCAAAGGAGACTGTTGGGTACACCTTCTATCACAGATCCGAAGGCAAGACTTTTGTTGCTAAATTCGGAGTTTTTCTAGAGAAGGAGTTTCTCTCGAAAGAAGTGAGTGGGAGAAAAGTAGAACTTGATGAGGTAACTGTACCCACTCCCTTATTGGAAAGTAGTACATCACAGAAACCGGTTTCTATGACACCTACACCAATTAGTGAGGAAGCTAATGATAATGATCATGAAACTTCAGATCAAGTTACTACCGAACATCGTAGATCAACCAGAGTAAGATCCGCACCATAGTGGTACGGTAATCCTGTTCTGGAAGTCATGCTACTAGATCATGATGAACCTACAAACTATGAAGAAGCGATGGTGGGCCTAGATTCCGCAAAATGGCTAGAAGCCATGAAATCTGAGATGGGATCCATGTATGAGAACAAAGTGTGGACTTTGGTTGACTTGCCCATTGATCGGCAAGCAATTGAGAATAAATGGATCTTCAAGAAGAAGACTGACGCTGACGGTAATGTTACTGTCTATAAAGCTCGACTTGTTGCAAAAGGTTTTCGACAAGTTCAAGGGATTGACTACGATGAGACCTTCTCACCCGTAGCGATGCTTAAGTCTGTCCGAATCATGTTAGCAATTGTCGCATTTTATGATTATGAAATTTGGCAAATGGATGTCAAAACTGCATTCCTAAATGGATTTCTGGAAGAAGAGTTGAATATGATGCAACCAGAAGGTTTTGTCGATCCAAAGGGAGCTAACAAAGTGTGCAAGCTCCAGCGATCCATTTATGGACTGGTGCAAGCCTCTCGGAGTTGGAATAAATGCTTTGATAGTGTGATCAAAGCATTTGGTTTTGTACAGACTTTTGGAGAAGCCTGTATTTACAATAAAGTGAGTGGGAGCTCTGTAGCATTTCTGATATTATATGTGGATGACATATTATTGATTGGAAATGATATAGAATTTCTGGATAGCATAAAGGGATACTTGAATAAGAGTTTTTCAATGAAAGACCTCGGTGAAGCTGCTTACATATTGAGCATTAAGATCTATAGAGATAGATCAAGACGCTTAATTGGACTTTCACAAAGCACATACCTTGACAAGGTTTTGAAGAAGTTCAAAATGGATCAAGCAAAGAAAGGGTTCTTGCCTGTGTTACAAGGTGTGAAGTTGTGTAAGACTCAATGTCTGACCACCGCAGAAGATAGAGAGAAAATGAAAGATGTTCCCTATGCTTCAGCCATAGGCTCTATCATGTATGCAATGTTGTGTACCAGACCTGATGTGTGCCTTGCTATAAGTCTGGTAGGGAGGTACCAAAGTAATCCAGGAGTGGATCACTGGACAACGGTCAAGAACATCCTGAAATACCTGAAAAGGACTAAGGATATGTTTCTCATATATGGAGGTGACAAAGAGCTCATCGTAAATGGTTACGTTGATGCAAGCTTTGACACTGATCCGGATGATTCTAAATCGCAAACCGGATACGTGTTTTTACTGAATGGTGGAGCTGTCAGTTGGTGCAGTTCTAAACAAAGTGTCGTGGCGGGATCTACATGTGAAGCAGAGTACATAGCTGCTTCGGAAGCAGCAAATGAAGGAGTCTGGATGAAGGAGTTCATATCCGATCTAGGTGTCATACCTAGTGCATCGGATCCAATGAAAATCTTTTGTGACAATACTGGTGCAATTGCCTTGGCAAAGGAATCCAGATTTCACAAGAGAACCAAGCACATCAAGAGACGCTTCAATTCCATTCGGGATTTAGTCCAAGTGGGAGACATAGAAATTTGCAAGATACATACGGATCTGAATGTTGCAGACCCGCTGACTAAGCCTCTTCCACGAGCAAAACATGATCAGCACCAAGGCTCCATGGGTGTTAGAATCATTACTATGTAATCTAGATTATTGACTCTAGTGCAAGTGGGAGACTGAAGGAAATATGCCCTAGAGGCAATAATAAAGTTATTATTTATTTCCTTATATCATGATAAATGTTTATTATTCATGCTAGAATTGTATTAACTGGAAACATAATACATGTGTGAATACATAGACAAACATAGTGTCACTAGTATGCCTCTACTTGACTAGCTCGTTGATCAAAGATGGTTATGTTTCCTAACCATAGACATGAGTTGTCATTTGATTAACGGGATCACATCATTAGGAGAATGATGTGATTGACTTGACCCATTTCGTTAGCTTAGCACTTGATCGTTTAGTTTGTTGCCATTGCTTTCTACATGACTTATACATGTTCCTATGACTATGAGATTATGCAACTCCCGTTTATCGGAGGAACACTTTGTGTGCTACCAAACGTCACAACGTAACTGGGTGATTATAAAGGTGCTCTACAGGTGTCTCTGAAGGTACTTGTTGGGTTGGCGTATTTCGAGATTAGAATTTGTCAATCCGATTGTCGGAGAGGTATCTCTGGGCCCTCTCGGTAATGCACATCACATAAGCCTTGCAAGCATTGCAACTAATAAGTTAGTTGCGGGATGATGTATTACGGAACGAGTAAAGAGACTTGCCGGTAACGAGATTGAACTAGGTATTGAGATACCGACGATCAAATCTCGGGCAAGTAACATACCGATGACAAAGGGAACAACGTATGTTGTTATGCGGTCTGACCGATAAAAGATCTTCATAGAATATGTAGGAGCCAATATGAGCATCCAGGTTCCGCTATTGGTTATTGACCGGAGACGTGTCTCGGTCATGTCTACATTGTTCTCGAACCCGTAGGGTCCGCATGCTTAATGTTAAGATGACAGTTTCATTATGAGTTTATATATTTTGATGTACCGAAGGTTGTTCGGAGTCCCGGATGTAATCACGGACATAACGAGGAGTCTCAAAATAGTCGAGACATAAAGATTGATATATTGGATGAGTATATTCGGACACGGGAATGGTTCCGGGAGTTATCGGATATAAAACGGAGTACAGGGGGTTACCGGAATTGGACAAGGAGGGAGGGGCGGCGCCCCCCCTTTCCTTTTTCTCCTCTCTCCCTTCCTTCCCCCTCTCCTAGTTGGACAAGGAAAGGAGGGAGTCCTACTCCCGGTAAGAGTAGGACTCCTCCCTGGCGCGCCTCCTCCTGGCCGGCCGCCCTTCCCCCTTGCTCCTTTATATACGGGGGCAGGGGGCACCTCTAGACACAACAATTGATCCTTGAGATCTATTAGCCGTGTGCGGTGCCCTCCTCCACCATAATCCTTGATAATATTGTAGCGGTGCTTAGGCGAAGCCCTGCGACGGTAGAACATCAAGATCTTCACCACGCCGTCGTGCTGACGGGACTCTTCCCCGACATTCTGCTGGATCGGAATCCGGGGATCATCATCGAGTTGAACGTGTGCTAGAACTCGGAGGTGCCGTAGTTTCGGTGCTTGATCGGTCGGGCTGTGAAGACGTACGACTACATCAACCGCGTTGTGCTAACGCTTCCGCTTCCGGTCTACGAGGGTACGTAGACAACACTCTCCCCTCTTGTTGCTATGCATCACCATGATCTTGCATGTGCGTAGGAATTTTTTTGAAATACTACGTTCCCCAACACTACTTGTGCTTCCAAATATCTCTAAACCCAGTTCTGCCATGAGAGTCCACCATATCTACCTATGGATTGAGTAAGATCCTTCAAGTAAGTTGTCATCGGTGCAAGCAATAAAAATTGCTCTCTAAATATGTATGACTTATTAATGTGGAGAAAATAAGCTTTATATGATCTTGTGATGTGGAAGAAATAAAAGCGACGGACTGCATAATAAAGGTCCATATCACAAGTGGCAATATAAAGTGACGTTCTTTTGCCTTAAGATTTTGTGCATCCAACCAAAAAAGTGCATGACAACCTCTGCTTCCCTCTGCGAAGGGTCTATCTTTTACTTTTATCTTCTACCTTATATAAGAGTCATGGTGATCTTGACCTTTCCTTTTACATTTTATCCTTTGGCAAGCACAATGTGTTGGAAATATCCAGATATATATAGCTAATTGGATGTGAGTTTTCATGAACTATTATGGTTGACATTACCCTTGAGGTAAATCGTTGGGAGGCAAAACTATAAGCCCCTATCTTTCTCTGTGTCCGATTAAAACTCCATACCCATAAATATTGCATGAGTGTTAGTAATTGTGCAAGACTAAATGATGGTTGAGTATGTGGACTTGTTGAAAAGCTCTTATATTGACTCTTTCCTATGTTGTGATAAATTGCAATTGCCTCAATGACTGAGATTAGAGTTTGTTGGTTCTCAATGAAGTTTATGATTCATACTTGAAATTGTGATTGAATTGTTACTTTAGCATAAGAGATC